>NC_052071.1:4896856-5076856 GCF_015852505.1 Tachyglossus aculeatus | reverse complement strand
TCGGTTAAGTGCTTACCATGTGCCAGGGTCCGGACTAAATGCTGGGACAGAGACAAGCTAATCGGGTTAATAAAAATAATTACAATAATAACTGTGGTATTTGTTAAGCGCTTACTGTGTGCTGGGCATTGGACTAAGCGCTGGGGTAGAGACAAACTAATTGGCTTATTAATAATAATAATGATGGTATTGGTTAAGTGCTTACCATGTGCCAGGGTCCAGACTAAATGCTGGGACAGAGACAAGCTAATCGGGTTAATAATAATAATAACAATAATAATTGTGGTATTTGTTAAGCGCTTACTGTGTGCTGGGCATTGGACTAAGCACTGGGGAAGAGACAAACTAATTGGCTTATTAATAATAATAATGATAGTATTGGTGAAGTGCTTACCATGTGCCAGGGTCCAGACTAAATGCTGGGACAGAGACAAGCTAATCGGGTTAATTAAAATAATAACAATAATAACTGTGGTATTTGTTAAGCGCTTACTGTGTGCTGGGCATTGGACTAAGTGCTGGGGTAGAGACAAGCTAATTGGGTTAATAATAAAAATAATGATAGTATTTGTTAAGTGCTTACCATGTGCCAGGGCCCGGACTAAGCGCTGGGATAGAGACAAGCTAATCGGGTTAATAATAGTAATAATAACAATGATAATGATGGTATCTGTTAAGTGCTTACCATGTGCCAAGGCCCAGACTAAGTGCTGGGATAGAGACAAGCTAATTAGGTTAATAATACTAATATTGATAATGGTGGTATTTGTTAAGCTCTTACTATGTGGTGGGTACTGGATTAAGCACTGCGATAGAGACAAGCTAATTGGGTTAATACTAATAATACTGATAATGATGGCATTTGTTAAGCACTTACTATGTGCAGGGTACTGGATTAAGCACTGGGATAGAGACAAGCTAATTGGGTTAATAATACTAATATTGATAATGATGGTATTTGTTAAGCACTTACTACGTGCTGGGTACTGGACTAAGCACTGGGATAGAGACAAGCTAACTGGGTTAATAATACTAATATTGATAATGATGGTATTTGTTAAGCACTTACTATGTGCTGGGTACTGGACTAAGTACTGGGACAGAGACAAGCTAATTGGGTCAATAATACTAATATTGATAATGATGGTATTTGTTAAGCACTTACTATGTGCAGGGTACTGGATTAAGCACTGGGATAGAGACAAGCTAATTGGGTTAATAATAATATTGATAATGATGGCATTTGTTAAGCACTTACTATGTGCAGGGTACTGGATTGAGCACTGGGATAGAGACAAGCTAATTGGGTTAATAATAATAATATTGATAATGATGGCATTTGTTAAGCACTTACTATGTGCTGGGTACTGGACTAAGCACTGGGATAGAGACAAGCTAACTGGGTTAATAATAATAATATTGATAATGATGGTATTTGTTAAGTGCTTACTATGTGTCAGGGCCCAGACTAAGCGCTGGGATAGAGACAAGCTAATTGAGCAAATAATAACAATAACAATAATAATTGTGGTATTTGTTAAGCACTTACTATGTGCTGGGCACTGGGCTAAACGCTGGGGTACAGACAAGCTAATTGGGTTAATAATAAAATTGATAATGATGGTATTTGTTGAGTGCTTTCCATATGCCAGGGCCTAGACTAATTGCTGGGAGAGAGACAAGCTAATTGGGTTAATAATAATAATATTGATAATGATGGCATTTGTTAAGCACTTACTATGTGCTGGGTACTGGACTAAGCACTGGGATAGAGACAAGCTAACTGGGTTAATAATAATAATATTGATAATGATGGTATTTGCAAAGTGCTTACTATGTGTCAGGGCCTGGACCAAGCGCGGGATGGAGACAAGCTATTGGGTTAATAATAATAACAACAATAATAATTGTGGTATTTGTTACGCACTTACTATGTGCTGGGCACTGGACTAAGCACTGGGGTAGAGACAAGCTAATCAGGTTAATAATAATAATAATGATGGTATTTGTTAAGTGCTTACCATGTGCCAGGGCCCGGACTAAGCGCTGGGAGAGAGACAGGCTAATCGGGTTATTAATAATAATAACAGCAATAATAACTGTGGTATTTGTTAAGCGCTTACTATGTGCTGGGCACTGGACTAAACACTGGGGTAGAGACAAGCTAATTGGGTTAATAATAATAATATTGCCAATGATGGTATTTGTTAAGCACTTACCATGTGGTGGGTACTGGTCTAAGCACTGAGGAAGAGACAAGCTAATTGGGTTAATAATAATAATACTGATAATGATGGTATTTGTTAAGTGCTTACTATGTGTCAGCGCCCAGACTAAGCATTGGGATAGAGACAAGCTAGTCGGGTTAATAACAGTAATAATAACAATGATAATGATGGTATTTGTGAAGTGCTTACCATGTGCCAGGGCCCGGACTAAGCGCTGGGAAACAGACAAGCTAATTGGGTTAATACTAATAATACTGATAATGACGGTATGTGTTAAGCACATACTATGTGCTGGGTACTGGACTAAGCACTGGGGTAGAGACAAGATAAATGGGTTAATAATAATAATAATAATGACGGTATTTGCTAAGTGCTTACCATATGCCAGGGCCCGGACTAAGCGCTGGGAGAGAGACAAGCTAATCGGATTAATAATAGTAATAATAACAATGATAATGACGGTATTTGTTACGTGCTTTCTATGGGTCAGGGCTCGGACTAAGCGCTGGGAGAGAAACAAGCTAATCGAATTAATAAGTGTAATAATAACAACGATAAAGATGGTATTTGTTACGTGCTTTCTATGGGTCAGGGCTCGAACTAAGTGCTGAGATAGAGACAAGTTAATTGGGATAATAATAATAATAATAACAATAATAACTGTGGTATTTGTTAGGTGCTTACTATGTGTCAGGGCCCTAAGCGCTGGGAGAGAGACAAGCTAATCGGATTAATAACAGTAATACTAACAATGATAATAACGATATTTGTAACATGCTTTCTACGGGTCAGGGCTCGGACTAAGCGCCGGGAGAGAGCCAAGCTAATCGGATTAATAACAGTACTAATAACAATGATAATGATGGTATTTGTTACGTGCTTTCTATGGGTCAGGGCTCGGACTAAGCGCTGGGAGAGAGCCAAGCTAATCCAATTAATAAGAGTAATAATGACAATAATAATGACGGTATTTGTGACATGCTTTCTATGGGTCAGGGCTCAGACTAAGTGCTGGGAGACAGACAAGCTAATCGGATTAATAATATGAATAATAACAACGATAATGACGGTATTTGTAACGTGCTTTCTATGGGTCAGAGCTCGGACTAAGCGCTGGGACAGAAACAAGGTAATCGGATTAATAATAGGAATAATAACAATGATAATGACGGTATTTGTAATGTGCTTTCTATGGGTCAGGGCCCGGACTAGGCGCTGGGAGACAAGCTAATCGGATTAATAAGAGTAATAATAACAATGATAATGACGGTATTTGTAATGTGCTTTCTATGGGTCAGGGCCCGGACTAGGCGCTGGGAGACAAGCTAATCGGATTAATAAGAGTAATAACAACAATGATAATGACGGTATTTGTAACGTGCTTTCTATGGGTCAGAGCTTGGACTAAGCGCTGGGAGAGAGACAAGCTAATCGGATTAATAATAGGAATAATAACAATGATAATGACGGTATTTGTAACGTGCTTTCTATGGGTCAGGGCTCGGACTAAGCGCTGGGATAGAAACAAGCCAATCGGATTAATAATAGGAATAATAACAATGATAATGATGGTATTTGTAACGTGCTTTCTATGGGTCAGGGCTCGGACTAAGCGCTGGGATAGAAACAAGCTAATCGGATTAATA
The DNA here is from genome assembly GCF_015852505.1 of Tachyglossus aculeatus. Classification (NCBI taxonomy): domain Eukaryota; kingdom Metazoa; phylum Chordata; class Mammalia; order Monotremata; family Tachyglossidae; genus Tachyglossus; species Tachyglossus aculeatus. The sequence continues at coordinate 5,072,982 of NC_052071.1, read as the reverse complement.
ATAGGAATAATAACAATGATAATGACGGTATTTGTAATGTGCTTTCTATGGGTCAGGGCCCGGACTAGGCGCTGGGAGACAAGCTAATCGGATTAATAAGAGTAATAATAACAATGATAATGACGGTATTTGTAACATGCTTTCTATGGGTCAGAGCTTGGACTAAGCGCTGGGAGAGAGATAAGCTAATCGGATTAACAATAGGAATAATAACAATGATAATGACGGTATTTGTAACGTGCTTCTTATGGGTCAGGGCACGGACTAAGCGCTGGGATAGAAACAAGCTAATCGGATTAATAATAGGAATAATAACAATGATAATGATGGTATTTGTAACGTGCTTTCTATGGGTCAGGGCTCGGACTAAGCGCTGGGATAGAAACAAGCTAATCGGATTAATAATAGGAATAATAACAATGATAATGACGGTATTTGTAATGTGCTTTCTATGGGTCAGGGCCCGGACTAGGCGCTGGGAGACAAGCTAATCGGATTAATAAGAGTAATAATAACAATGATAATGACGGTATTTGTAACATGCTTTCTATGGGTCAGAGCTTGGACTAAGCGCTGGGAGAGAGACAAGCTAATCGGATTAATAATAGGAATAATAACAATGATAATGACGGTATTTGTAACGTGCTTCTTATGGGTCAGGGCACGGACTAAGCGCTGGGATAGAAACAAGCTAATCGGATTAATAATAGGAATAATAACAATGATAATGATGGTATTTGTAACGTGCTTTCTATGGGTCAGGGCCCGGACTAGGTGCTGGGAGACAAGCTAATCGGATTAATAATAGTAATAATAACAATGATAATGACGGTATCTGTAACGTGCTTTCTTTGGGTCAGGGCCCGGACTAGGCGCTGGGAGACAAGCTAATCGGATTAATAATAGTAATAATAACAATGATAATGACGGTATCTGTAACGTGCTTTCTATGGGTCAGGGCTCGGACTAAGCGCTGGGAGCGAGACAAGCTAACGGGGTTAACAACGATGCTATTAATAATAACCGCGGTACTTATTAGAGTACCACGGTTAATCCGATGACTAGAGAAGCAGCGTGGCTCAGTGGAAAGAGCCCGGGCTCTGGAGTCAGAGGCCATGGGTTCAAGTCCCGCCTCCGCCACTTGTCAGCTGTGTGACTTCGGGCGAGTCCCTTCGCTTCTCTGGGCCTCAGTGACCTCATCTGGAAAACGAGGATGAAGACTGTGAGCCCCCCGGGGGACAACCTGATCGCCTTGTAACCTCCCCGGCGCCTCGAATAGTGCTTTGGACATAGTAAGCGCTTAATAAATGCCATTATTATTATTATTATTATTATTATTATTAAGCAGGTGGGCAGTGCCAGGCCCCGGCGCTGACCGTTGTAGGTGGCACTGTTCTTGACGATGAGCTCTAGGTGGTCGCGGAACTCCTCCCGCGATGGGTAGAGGCGCTTGCGGACGTTCTCGCGCAGCGTCTGCAGGTCCATGGGCCGCGTGATGATCTTGTAGTAATCCTTCACCACCTTGGCGTTCACCGGCGTGTGGAATGGGTACGTCTGTGGCGACCAAAGCCCGGGCCCCGCGTCAGCCGCCGCCCCCCCGATCTCCGCGCCCGCCATCCCCGGGGACGCCCTGGGTGGATCCCGGGCCTGGGAGTAATAATAATAATAATAATAATGGCGGCATTTATTAGGCACTTACTACGTGCAAAGCACTGGGGAAGCTACAAGGTGATCAGGTGGTCCCACAGTCTCCATCCCCTTTTTCCGGATGAGGTCACTGAGGCCCAGAGAAGCGGCTTGCCCAAAGCCACACGGCTGACAAGTGGCGGGGTCAGGATTTGAACCCGTGACCTCTGACTCCAAAGCCCGGGCTCCTTCCACTGAGCCGCGCTGCTTCTCGGGTAGGAAGGACCCGGGTTCTCACCCCGGGCGAGTCGCCTCCCTTTGCTGTGCCTCGGTTCCCCCCCCGTCGGTAAAACGGGGATGAAGCCCGGGACGTGCTTGGATTAATCCCGTTAAGGGAAGCGGCGTGGCTCAGTGGAAAAAGCACTGGCTTTGGAGTCAGGGGTCGTGGGTTCGAATCCCGGCTCCGCCACCTGTCAGCTGGGTGACTTTGGGCAAGTCACTTCACTTCTCTGGGCCTCTGTTCCCTCATCTGGAAAACGGGGATGAAGACTGCAAGCCCCGCCGTGGGACAACTTGATCACCTTGTAACCTCCCCAGCGCTTAGAACAGGGCTTTGCACATAGTAAGCGCTTAACAAATGCCATCATTATTATTATTGTAACCTCCCCAGCGCTTAGAACAGTGCTTTGCACATAGTAAGTGCTTAATAAATGCCACCATTATTATTATTATTACAGCGAATGGCACGTGGGAAGCAGCGGGCGCTCGTCCAACCTGATTGCTTTGTACGTACCCCGGCGCTTAGTATAGCGCCTGGCACAAAATAAGCGCTTAACGACTACCATTTTTTAAGGACAAAACAATCAAAAAACCCCACGGGTTTTAAGACAGCTCCAAGGATGATAGAAGTGGGCTGGAGTCTGTGAACGATGGGCTACCTAGAGATGGACCGGTCGGAGATAATGCTAATAATAATGACAGTGGTACTTGTTGAGCGCTTACTATGTGCCAGGCACTGTAATAATAATAATAACGATGGCATTTATTAAGCACTTACAACGTGCAAAGCACCGTTCTAAGCGCTGGGGAGGTTGCAAGGTGATGAGGTGGTCCCATGGGGAGCTCACAGTCTTCACCCCCATTTTCCAAATGAGGTCACTGAGGCACAGAGAAGTTAAGCGACCTGCCTAAAGTCACAAAGCCTTCTTTCCGGCCACCAGGTTTCCTGTTTGCATCTGCCCAGTACTAAGCGCCGGGGTGGATCCAAACAAATCGGTCCCCGTCCCACCCGGGCGCTCCCCGTCTCCATTCCCATTTTACAGACGCGGTAACCGAGCACCAGAGAAGCGAAGTGACTTGCCCAGGGTCACCCGGCGGACAAGCGGCGGAGGCGGGATTAGAACCCACGCCCTTCTGACATCCACGACCGGGCCGGCTAGACAAGAGGACCGGAGGGGGCCAAAAGAACGGAGGTCCCCGTCGCGGGGGGGAGAAGAACAGATTTACGGCGCCCATAACCAAGGACCAGAGAAGTGGGGCAACTTGCCCAAGGCCACGCAGCGGGCAGGTGGCGGAGGCGGGATTAGAACCCAGGTCCTCCGAACTCCCCTCGATCCTCTGAGCCTCGTGTCTGGCCGGGGTGGGCCGGTCTTGACGGACCCCCGCCCCCTGCCCCGTCCCGGCGTCCGCGCTCACGTTGGGGAGGTCCCGGATTTCGTTGATGATGGACTCCAGGATGGACGACAGCGTCACCATGGGGTCCGTGCGCCGGCGGTGGATGGACTTGTGTGGCCTCTGGCGGGGAGCAAAGGATTCTGGGTAGCCCCAGAGCACTGTGGGAGGATCCCTGAACTTGGACGCCAACCCTCCCGTGGGCTTCTCCCTTCCCCGGGGACCCCTCCCCTCAGTCATTCATTCATACTGAGCGCTTACTGCGTGCGGACACTGTGCTGAGCGCTTGGGGAAGGACGGCTTGCCCGCCCCGGGACGCGCGGACTCACATTGAGGTAGTCACAGTGGATGGTGGTGCCCACTCTCCGCTTCTTCTTCGCCGGGAGCTGCTGCTTGGGGAACTTCAGGACCAGGGATTTCCGCCGCACCTCATCCGCGCTGGACAAACGGGAGGACCCGGGCTTCCGCGGCCGCCTCTCCGCCCCGGTGGACGCCCCCCGCCCACCCGACTCCCACTTGGACCCCAAATCCCGCTTGGGATGGTGGGAATTCGTCCCCCGCTAAGGCCTGGATCCCGCCCGACTTCCACGTGGCCTCTAACGCTTCCGGTCCTCTCGTTCATTCATTCATCGTATTTATTGAGCGCTTACTGTGTGCTTACAGTGTACAGAGCAGAGCTCTCGACTGTCAGCTCTTTGAGGGCAGGGAAGATGTCTATCATCCTCTCCCAAGTGCTCAGTAGAGAGCCCGTTGTCGGGTAGGGATTGCCTCTGTTGCCGAATTGTACTTTCCAAGCGCTTAGTACAGTGCTCTGCACACAGTAAGTGCTCAATAAATATAACTGACTGACAATGAATGAATATTGTGCCCTGCACACAGTAAGCGCTCACTAAATACCACTCATTGACTGTGGGCAGGGAAAGTGTCTATTATACTGTGTTGTCATTCATTCAATCGGACTTACTGTGCGCAGGGCACTGTACCAAGCACTTGGGAGAGTAATAACAATAATAATAATAATAATAATGGTATTAGTTAAGTGCTTACTATGTGCAAAGCACCGTTCTAAGCACTGGGGAGGTTACAAGGTGATCAGGCTGTCCCACAGGAGGGGTCACAGTTTTAATCCCCATTTTCCAGATGAGGTCACTGAGGCCCAGAGGAGTGAAGTGACTTGCCCAGTCACACAGCGGACAGTTGGCGGAGCCGGGATTTGAACCCACGACCTCTGACTCCAAAGCCCGGGGTCTTTCCACTGAGCCACGCTGCTTCTCTAATATAATACTACTACTACTAATAATAATAATAATGGCATTTGTTAAGCGCCTGCTATGTGCCAAGCACTGTTCTAAGCGCAGGGGGATAGAAGGTGGTCAGGTTGTCCCACGTGGGGCTCACCGTCTTAACCCCCATTTTACAGATGAGGGAACTGAGGCCCAGAGGAGTGAAGTGACTTGCCCAAAGTCACACAGCGGACAGTTGGCGGAGCCGGGATTTGAACCCACGACCTCTGACTCCAAAGCCCGGGGTCTTTCCACTGAGCCATGCTGCTTCTCTATACAATGTACATGTAACGACAGACACAATCGTGCCCACAACAGGTTGTCTAGCGTCTAGTTATCCTCTCCAAAGCGCTTAATACAGTGCCCTGCACACAGTAAGCGCTCAATAAATAGCACTGATTTAGTCGAGTGCCCTGCACACGGTAAGCACTCACTAAATACCACTGATTTAGTCCAGTACTCTGCACACAGTAAGCGCTCAATAAATACGATTGACTGGAATGATAAATGCGCCCAGATGAACTACTGCTTGTCTTACCCCTTTAGAAGTGAGCTTTTCTTTTTTAAACAGTATCTGTTAAGCGCTTACCATGTGCCAGGCACTGTACTAAGCGCCAGGATGGATCCAAGCTAACCAGGTTGGACACAGCCCCATCCCACGTGGGGCTCCCGGTCTTCATCCCCATTTCCCAGACGAGGGAAACCGAGGCGCAGGGGACTGAGGCGACTCGCCCCAGGCCACACGACAGATAAGGGGCCGAGCCGGGATCCGAACTCAGGACCTTCCCACCAGGCCACGCTGCTTCCCTGGACCGTTGTGACGGTCTAGACCGTGAGCCCACTATTGGGTAGGGACCGTCTCTATATGTTGCCAAGTTGGATTTCCCAAGTTGCGCTCTGCACACGGTAAGCGCTCAATAAATACGATTGATTGAGGGCGGGGAACGTTGACCTCTCCCAAGCTCTGCGCACACAAGTGCTCAATAAATAGCCCCGGTTTACTGCTTTCCATTGGCGCCCGCCTCCCCCTCTAGACCGTCAGCTAGGGAACGGGTCCGTTCTAGTGGTCTTCGGTCCAGCGCCCCGCAGCCGGGAAGCGCTCAGCAAGTAGGCGGGACCCGGCTCTCCCCACCTCTCGATCAGCTGCTTCCCCAGGACGATCTTGGTCCCCTCCACCTTGATGAGCTCCTCGTTGTCGTTGTGGATGACCGTCTTCTCCAGCTCCTCCTCCTGCTCCTCCGTCATGGCCACCGGGTTGGAGGGCGGGGCGTTGGTTTGGTAGTACAGGGGGCAGAACTTGTTGGTCCTCATGTGGCCGATGGCCCCGCAGGCCCCGCATTTCAGCTGCGGACGACACAAGCCGCTGCCCCGTCCGCTCCCGAGCGCTCAGTACAGTGCCCCGCGCGCTCGACAGAAGGGGCACGAGAATCGGGGCGGACCCCCGCCTCCCGCCCCGAGAGCCGGGGCCCGGCGGGGAGGGCCTCGTCCCGGGAGTCGGAAAGACCCGGGTTCCAATCCCGCCTCCGCCCCTTGCCCGCTGGGTGACCTCGGGCCGGCCCCTTGGCTTCTCTGGGCCTCAGTGCCCTCGTCTGGAAAATGGGAGGGTGGAGGCTGGGAGCCCCCGTGGGACGGGGGCTGTGTCCGTCTCCATTTCGCTTGCATCCACCCCGGCGCTTAGTACGGTGCCTGGCACATAGTAAGCGCTTAACAAGTCACATTATTATTATTAGGAGTAATAATAATAATAATGATGGCATTTGTTAAGCGCTTACTATGTGCAAAAATAATAATGATGGCATTTGTTAAGCGCTATGTGCAAAAATAATGATGGTATTTGTTAAGCGCTTACTATGTGCAAAGCACTGTTGTAAGCACTGGGGAGATCACAAGGTGATCAGGTTGTCCCACGGGGGGCTCACGGTCTTAATCCCCATTTTCCAGATGAGGTCACTGAGGCCCAGAGAATAACAAAAATAATTATGGAATTTATAAAGCGCTTACGATGTGCCAAGCACTGTTCTAAGCGCTGGGGAGGTTACAAGGTGATCAGGTTGTCCCACTGGGGGCTCACGGTCTTAATCCCCATTTTCCAGATGAGGTCACTGAAGCCCAGGGAATAATAAAAGTAATTATGGTATTTATAAAGCGCTTACTATGTGCCAAGCACTGTTCTAAGCGCTGGGGAGGTTACAAGGTGATCAGGTTGTCCCACGGAGGGCTCACGGTCTTAATCCCCATTTTCCTTACGAGGTCACTGATGCCCGGAGAATAACAAAAATAATTATGGCATTTACAAAGCGCTTACGACGTGCCAAGCACTGTTCTAAGCGCTGGGGAGGTTACAAGGTGATCAGGTTGTCCCACAGGGGGCTCACAGTCTTAATCCCCATTTTCCAGATGAGGTCACCGAGGCCCGGAGAATAACAAAAATAATTATGGCATTTATAAAGCGCTTACTATGTGCCAAGCACTGTTCTAAGCGCTGGAGAGGTTACAAGGTGATCAGGTTGTCCCACGGGGGGCTCACAGTCTTAATCCCCATTTTCCAGATGAGGTCACCGAGGTCCAGGGAATAATAAAAATAATTATGGCATTTATAAAGCGCTTACTACGTGCCAAGCACTGTTCTACGCGCTGGGGAGGTTACAAGGTGATCAGGTTGTCCCACGGGGGGCTCACGGTCCTAATCCCCATTTTCCAGATGAGGTCACCGAGGCCCAGAGAATAACAAAAATAATGATGGCATTTATAAAGCGCTTACTATGTGCCAAGCACTGTTCTAAGCGCTGGGGAGGTTACAAGGTGATCAGGTTGTCCCACGGGGGGCTCACGGTCTTAACCCCCATTTTCCAGATGAGGGAACTGAGGCCCAGAGAATAACAGAAATAATTATGGCATTTATAAAGCGCTTACTACGTGCCAAGCACTGTTCTAAGCACTAGGGAGGTTACAAGGTGATCAGGTTGTCCCACGGGGGGCTCACGGTCTTAATCCCCATTTTCCAGATGAGGTCACTGAGGCCCGGAGAATAATAAAAATAATTATGGCATTTATAAAGCGCTTACTACGTGCCAAGCACTGTTCTAAGCGCTGGGGAGGTTACAAGGTGATGAGGTTGTCCCACAGGGGGCTCACGGTCTTAACCCCCATTTTCCAGACAAGGTCACTGAGGCCCGGAGAATAATAAAAATAATGATGGCATTTATAAAGCGCTTACTACGTGCCAAGCACTGTTCCAATCAGGTTGTCCCACGTGGGGCTCACGGTCTTAAACCCCATTTTCCAGATGAGGTCACCGAGGCCCGGAGAAGGGAAGCGACCTGCCCGAAGTCACCCAGCCGCCAGGTCGGGCCCGGGGTCGCCTCCCCCAGCCCCCCGACCCGCGCCCCGCGGCCGGCGGCACCTTCAGGTCCGGACGCTCCTTGATCTTCTTGGGCTTCTTCTCGGGGGGCCCTTTGAGCTTCTCCTTCTCCTGGTTCCGCTTCAGCCGCCTCAGTTGCTCCTGGATCCTCCGGCGCTCCTTGCGCATCTCCTCGCGGTGCTGCTCGTCGAAGAGGGCGAACTTACGGCTGCAACGCGCGCCGGGGGGCCGTCAGCGGCGGTCCTAGCGGCCCCTTCCCCACCCGCAATCCATCGGTGGTACTTATTGGGTGCTTTCAGGGTGGACTATAAAGGCCTCCCCGGGGCGGCCCCCTCTTCCCTCGTTTCCTCCTCCTCCGGCCCGCACGCTCCGCTCCTCTCGCGCCAACCCGCTCCCAACGTCTCCGTCTCGTCGCCGACGCCCTCCCTCCTCACGTCCCCCGCTTCAAAGCCCGAGCGAAGGCCCGTCTCCTCCGGGAGGCCTTCCACGAGTCGCCCGGGGTCACGCCACGGCCGGCCCGGGCTCTTACATGAACTCCTCGTCCTTGGTGGTCCGGATGCGGATGTAGGCGTCGATGACGGCCGGCTTGCGGACGGTCTCGCAGCGGACGTACTCCTTCCCGTCCTCGTCTCGGAACGTGCGGTAGATTTTCAGGCGGCGGCCCGTGGCGGACGAGTTCAGGCTGGTCACCGAGGCCGTGTCGTCGTCCTTGTGGGACCCCCCGGAGCCCCCCGGGCCGCCCGCTGCTGCCCGAGACGCACGCAGAGACACAGGGAGGGAACGGAGAGACGGAGTGGATTGAACCCAGGCTTGGGAGCTCCAATCCCGGCTCCGCCACGTGTCTGCTGTGTGACCTCGGGCGAGCCGCTTCACTTCTCTGGGCCTCAGCTCCCTCCTCTGTACAATGGGGACTGAGCCCCACTTGGGACAGGGACCGTGTCCGACCCGATTTGCTTTGATCCACCCCACCCCGTTATTAGCATCACCCTCCCCCTTTTAGACTGTGAGCCCACTGTTGGGCAGGGACTGTCTCCATATGTTGCCAACTTGTACTTCCCAAGCACTTAGTACAGTGCCCTGCACACAGTAAGCACTCAATAAATACGATTGATTGATTGACTGATTGATCCTCCTCCTCAGGGAGACCAACAGGTGCCATTAGGGTCACCCCAAGGCCAGGAGAGATGCCCGCTCGGCCACCGGAAGGCCGGAACGCTGGGAGTGGATCGGGGAAGCCCGAGACCAAGGCCGCCCCTCAAGGACACCCAGAGCAGACCCGCAGTGACCGGAAAGCCCCCTCCCCTTCACGGACACTCAGAGCAGATCCTCTCTGAGATACAGTCATCATCATCATCATCAATCGTATTTATTGAGCGCTTACTATGTGCAGAGCACTGTACTAAGCGCTTGGGAAGTCCAAATTGGCAACATACAGAGACGGTCCCTACCCAACAGTGGGCTCACAGTCTAAAAGGGGGAGACAGAGAACAAAACCAAACATACTAACAAAATAAAATAAAGAGAATAGATAGGTACAAGTAAAATAAATGAATAAATGAATACAGTAACAAATATGTACAAACATATATACATATATACAGGTGCTGTGGGGAAGGGAAGGAGATAAGACGAGGGGGATGGAGAGGGGGACGAGGGGGAGAGGAAGGAAGGGGCTCAGTCTGGGAAGGCCTCCTGGAGGAGGGGAGCTCTCAGTAGGGCCTTGAAGGGAGGAAGAGAGCTAGCTTGGCGGATGGGCAGAGGGAGAGCAAAGGGCAGACCCACAGTGACCGGAAGCCCTCCCCTCACAGACTCCAGGAGCAGACCCACAGTGACTATTAGGACCTCTCCTCATGCACATTCAGAGTGACCGGAAAGCCCTCCCCTCAGGGACACCCAGAGCAGACCCACAGGGACCGGAAAGCCCTCCCCTCACGGACACCCAGGGCAGACCCACAGAAACCGGAAAATCCTTTCCTCACGGACACCCACAGTGAGCAGAAAGCTCTCCCCTCGGACTCACAGAGCAGACCCGCAGGGACCGGAAAGGCCTCCCCTCACGGACACTCGGAGCAGATCCACGGGGACCGGAAAGCCCCCTCCCCTTAGAGACACCCACAGTGAGCAGAAGGCTCTCCCCTCGGACTCACGGAGCAGACCCACGGTGACCAGAAAGCCCTCCCCTCACGGACACCCAGGGCGGACCCACAGGGACCGGAAAGCCCTCCCCTCACGGACACTCAGAGCAGATCCCCAGTGACCGGAAAGACCTCCCTTCACAGACACCCAGAGTGACCGGAAAGCCCTCCCCTCACGGACACCCATAGCAGACCCACGCCGACCGGGACGTCCTCCCCTCACGGACACCCAGGGCAGACCCAAAGTGACCGGAAAACCCTCCCCTCACGGACACTGAGGGCAGACCCACAGTGACCGGAAAGCCCTCTCCTCAACGAACACCCACAGTGGCCGGAAAGCCCTTCCCTCAGGGACACCCAGAGCAATCAATCAATCGATCGTATTTATTGAGCGCTTACTGTGTGCAGAGCACTGTACTAAGCGCTTGGGAAGTCCAAGTTGGCAACATATAGAGACGGTCCCTACCCAACAGTGGGCTCCCAGTCTAAAAGAGCAGAGCAGAGCCACGCTGCCTGGAAAGCCCTCGCCTCACGGACACTCAGGGCACACTCACTGTGACCGGAAAGCCCTCCCCTCACGGACATTCAGGGCAGACCCGCAAGGACCGGAAAACCTTTTCCTCACGGACACCCACAGTGAGCAGAAAGCTCTCCCATTAGGGACACCCAGGGCGGACCCACAGGGACCAGAAAGCCCTTCCCTCACGGACACCCAACGAAGACCCACAGTGACAGGAAAGCCCTCCCCTCACGGACACTCAGGGCACACTCACTGTGACCGGAAAGCCCTCCCCTCACGGACACTCAGGGCGGACCCAAAGTGACCGGAAAACCTTTTCCTCACGGACACTCACAGTGAGCAGAAAGCTCTCCCATTAGGGACACCCAGGGCGGACCCACAGGGACCAGAAAGCCCTTCCCTCACGGACACCCAGGGCGGACCCACAGGGACCAGAAAGCCCTTCCCTCACGGACACCCAACGAAGAACCACAGTGACAGGAAAGCCCTCCCCTCACGGACACTCAGGGCACACTCACTGTGACCGGAAAGCCCTCCCCTCACGGACACTCAGGGCAGACCCACAGGGACCGGAAAACCTTTTCCTAACGGACACCCACAGTGAGCAGAAAGCTCTCCCATTAGGGACACCCAGGGCGGACCCACAGGGACCAGAAAGCCCTCCCTTCACGGACACCCAACGAAGACCCACAGTGACAAGAAAGCCCTCCCCTCACGGACACTCAGGACACAGTGACCGGAAAGCCCTCCCTTCACGGACACCCAACGCAGATCCACGGTGACCGGAAAGCCCTCCCCTCACGGACACCCAGTGACTGGAAAAGCATCCCCTCAAGGACACCCAGGCCGGTCCCCCGGCGACCGCTGACATAAATCCGGACGGAAATGCCGAGGACTACCAAGGGACTCTCGGGGAATGGGCCCGTCTCTGGCCCCGCCGCCCTCTCCCGAGCGCTCGGTCCGGAGCTCTGCCCGCAGGAAGCGCTCAACGAACACCACCGGCCGCCTCCTTACCCAGCCCCTTCCGGTCCCTCTTGTCCTTCTTGGCCTTGTCCTTGTCGTGGGGCCCGTCGTCGCCCAGCAGCATCCGCTGCAGCTCTTTGCGCTCCTGCTCCTCCCGCTCGCGAGACAGCTGGGAGCTGGTCTTCTTGTTCTGGAGCATGTTCTCGATGTTCTTCCCCATCTCCTCGAAGTCGCTGTCCTCGGCCGAGCTGCTGTCCGTGTCCGTGGACAGCACCTCCGTGGACGCCAGGACCCTGCGGCGGGAGGACGGACGGTCGGAGGTGGGGAGGCCCACGCCGCCTTAGCCGCCCGGGGTCGTGCGGCTGGACGGAGAGCGCCCATCCCCAACAACTGTGGGCGGGAACTGCTTCTCTTCACTGCCAAATTACACTTTCCAAGCGCTTAGTACAGTGCTCTGCACACAGTAAGCGCTCAATACGGAGACGGTGGGTGAGCCCCCAGTGGGACCTGATCTGCTGGGCCAAAGTCACACAGCTGACAACCGGGACCGGCTCTGTATGTTGCCAACTTGTACTTCCCAAGCGCTTAGTACAGTGCTTTGCGCTGTATAGAAGCAGTGTGGCTTAGTGGTAAGAGCCTGGGCTTGGGAGTCCGAGGTCATGGGTTCTAATCCCGGCTCCCTCACAGGTCAGCTGTGTGACTTTGGGCAAGTCACATCACTTCTCTGGCCCTCAGTTCCTTCATCTGTAAAATGGCTGTCCACTCTATCCGCCTCCCCATCCCCCCCGCCCTACCTCCTTCCCTTCCCCACAGCACCTGTATATATGTATATATGTCTGTACATATTTATTACTCCATTTATTTTACTTGTACATATTTATTCTATTTATTTTATTTGCTTTATATGTTTTGTTTTGTTCTCTGTCTCCCCCTTCTAGACTGTGAGCCCACTGTTGGGTAGGGACCGTCTCTATATGTTGCCAACTTGGACTTCCCAAGCGCTTAGTACAGTGCTCTGCACACAGTAAGTGCTCAATAAATACGATTGAATGAATGAATGAATGAATGAATGGGCCCCACCCCAGCGCTTCCTAGAGAAGCAGCGTGGCTCAGCAGAAAGAGCCCGGGTTTGGGAGTCAGAGGTCGTGGGTTCTAATCCCGGCTCCGCTGCTTGTCAGCTGTGTGACTCTGGGCAAGTCACTTCACTTCTCTGGGCCTCAGTGACCTCTTCTGGCAAATGGGGATGAAGACTGTGAGCCCCACGGGGGACAAACTGATCACCATGTAACCTCCCCAGCACTTAGAACAGTGCTTTGCACACAGTAAGCGCTTAATAAATGCCATCGTTATTATTAGAGAAGCAGCGTGGCTCAGTGGAAAGAGCCCGGGCTTTGGAGTCAGCGGTCATGGGTTTGAATCCCGGCTCCGCCACGTGTCTGCTGTGTGACCTTGGGCAAGTCACTTAACTTCTCTGAGCTTCAGTTACCTCATCTGTAAGTGGGGATTGACTGTGAGCCCCACGTGGGACAACCTGATCGTGTTATATCCCCCCAGCGCATAGAACAGTGCTTTGCACATAGTAAGCGCTTAACAAATGCCATCATTATTATTATTATTATTATTATTATTATTATTATTATTATTATTAATCCTGGTCCTGCCGCTTGTCAGCTGTGTGACTCTGGGCAAGTCACTTCACTTCTCTGGGCCTCAGTTCCCTCTTCTGGAAAATGGGGATGAAGATGGTGAGCCCCACATGAGACAACCTGATCACCTTGTATCCTCCCCAGCGCTTAGAAAAGGGCTTTCCACATAGTAAGCGCTTAACACATACCAAAATTATTGTTATACTACAGTGCCTTCCACGTAGTATGCGCTTCACCAATACCGCAGTTATTATAAAAATAATAATGATTACGGTAGTATCTATTCTATTTATTTTATTTTGTTAGTATGTTTGGTTTTGTTCTCTGTCTTCCCCTTTTAGACTGTGAGCCCACTGTTGGGTAGGGACTGTCTCTCTATGTTGCCAATTTGTACTTCCCAAGCGCTTAGTACAGGGCTCTGCACACAGTAAGCGCTCAATAAATACGATTGATTGATTGATTGATTGATTAAATATGATTGATGATGACGATGATGATGCCAAGCACTCTTCTAAGTGCTGGAGGGATACACGGTGAACAGGTTGTCCCCCACGGGGCTCGCAGTCTTCACTCTTCTAGACTGTGAGCCCACTGTTGGGTAGGGACCGTCTCTATATGTTGCCAACTTGTACTTCCCAAGCGCTTAGTACAGGGCTCTGCACATAGTAAGCACTCAATAAATACGATTGACGATGATGATGATGATGATGCCAAGCACTCTTCTAAGAGCTGGAGGGATACAAGGTGAACAGGTTGCCCCCCACGGGGCTCGCAGTTTTCACTCTTCTAGACTGTGAGCCCACTGTTGGGTAGGGACTGTCTCTATATGTTGCCAACTTGGACTTCCCAAGCGCTTAGTACAGTGCTCTGCACACAGTCAGCGCTCAATAAATACGACTGATTGATCCCCACTTTCCAGATGAGGTCACTGAGGCCCTGACGTGGGATTAGAACCCACGTCCTCTGACTCTCAAGCCCGGGCTCCGGCCGCCGAGCCAGTCGCGCCCCCCGCCCCGGGGTCGCGCGGAGGGGGAGGGTCCGGCCCGCCCCCGCGGGGGGCCCGTACTTGTTCTGCAGGTCGAAGATGCGCTGGCATTCCTCCTTGTAGCGCTCCTGATGCTCGGCCACGGAGAAGCGAGACCCCCGGGCGAATTTGCTCATGGGCCCCTCGCCGGAGCGGGCCTGCTCCGTGGACATGGTGCGGACCACGTCGATCACCTCCCAGCGCGACAGCTTCTTGATCTGGGACGGCGGACGGGGTGTCGGCGGGCCGGCCGCCCCCGGGCCCCCCGGCCCCGCCGCCGGCCCGGCCCCCCGCCCGCCCCCGGCACCTCTTCCTCGGGCACGCCGAACTTCCGCAGCAGCTGCTTGGCGTTCTTCAGAGACAGGCGGCGCAGGTCGGCGTCGGTCCCCGTCACCGTCTTCTTCACCGGCTGGGGCTCCTTGTCGTCCTGCCCGGGGCCGAGCCGTCAGGCGGGGCTGCGTACTGAGCGCCCGGCGGGGCGCGGACCCCCCTCTACTCTCGGGCGGGGAATGTATCCGCTTACTGTCTTCTCCCAAGTGCTCAGTACGGTGCTTTGCCCGTGGTGAGCGCTCGCTAAACACGACTGACTGAATGAGTACTTTTCCTGCCCAAGGTCCGATGATAATGATAACGATTCTATCCTATTTATTTTATTTTGTTGGTATGTTTGGTTTTGTTCTCTGTCTCCCCCTTTTAGACTGTGAGCCCACTGTTGGGTAGGGACTGTCTCTATGTGTTGCCAATTTGTACTTCCCAAGCGCTTAGTACAGTGCTCTGCACATAGTAAGCGCTCAATAAATATGATTGATTGATTGATTGATAACGATGACATTTATTGAGCGCTTACTACATGCAAAGCACCGTTCTAAGCGCCGGGGAGGTCACAAGGTGGTCAGGTTGTCCCACGGGGGGCTCGCGGTCTTCATCCCCATTTGACAGATGAGGGAACTGAGGCACCAGGGAGGTGAAGTGACTCGCCCCAAGTCACACAGCCGACAATTGGCGGAGTCGGGATTTGAACCCACGACCTGTGACTCCCAAACCCGGGCTCTTTCCACTGAGCCACGCTGCTTCTCAATAGGGGCCATAAACACGACCCCCGCCCTCCAGGAGCTGCCAGTCAACTGTGCGCAGAGCTCTTTGGGTAGGGACCGTCTCTAGATGTTGCCAACTTGTACTTCCCAAGCGCTTAGTACAGTGCTCTGCACGCAGTAAACGCTCAATAAGTACGATTGAATGAGAGGACGACAGAGTCAGCAGACCCGGCCGCCGGTGGAGAGGGGAAGTAGCCATGACAGTGTCCGACCCGGGGGCGTCTCCGCACCCCCAAGCCGGGCGCGGTGCCCCCCTTGCCTGGCGGCGGGCCGTCCTACCTTCTGCTGGGTGGGCTTGTTGGGGATCTTGACGTAGGAGAAGCCCTCTCCGCAGCCCGTGGGATCGGCCACCCCAGTCACCTCCAGCAGGCACTTCCCTTTCATGGCGGCGATGAAGGCGCGAGTGGTGTTCCAGGGTGCCGTGCGGACCTGGGGGGTCGAGGGGGAGACCGAGGCTGAGGATCGGGAGGCGGGCGACGCTGGCGCGGGTGGGGAGCCCGCTGGGAAATCTCCGTCCCGCCCGGACCCTCGCCCGCCTTTACCTCGTCGTCGATCTTCATCTGGAAGTCTTCCTCGTTCTCTTCTTCGGGGGCGAAGAAGGACTTCTCTCCGTAGCCGGCGTCCTGGAGGGACAGACCGGACGGGGCGTGGTGAGAACGGACGGGGCGCGATGGGACGACGCTGGTCATCCCCCCCGAGTGAGGGGGAGCGGGCGGGGGTCGGAGGGTCCGTGCTGGGTCACTCGGGGAGAGTCAGGGATGGAGAGGAGGCAGTCGGGGGTGTTGGATGATCCGTTCGGGGTCACCAGGGGAGAGTCAGGGATGGAGAGGGGAGAGTTAGGGGGTGTCGGAGGGTCCGTTCTGGGTCGCTAGGGAAGTCAGGGATGGAAGGGGAGACTTTGGGAAGTTGGATGGTCCGTTCTGGGTCACTAGGGGACAGTCAGGGATGGAGAAGGGAGAGTTAGAGGTGTTGGATGGTCCATTCTGGGTCACTGGGGGAGAGTAAGGGATGGAGAGGGGAGAGTCAGGGGGGTTGGAGGGGCCGTTCTGGGTCAGTGGGGGACAGTCAGGAACGGAGGGGAGAGTTAGGAGTGTTGGAGGGTCCGTGCTGGGTCACTGGGGGAGAGTCAAGGATGGAGAGGAGGCAGTCAGGGGGTGTTGGATGATCCGTTCTGGGTCACCAGGGGAGAGTCCGGGATGGAGAGGGGAGAGTCAGGGGGTGTTTGAGAGTACGGGCTGGGTTACTGGGGCACAGTCAGGGATGGAGAAGGGAGCCAAGGGGTGTTGAATGGTCCGTTCTGGGTCACTAGGGGACAGTCAGGGATGGAGATGGGAGAGTTAGAGGTGTTGGAGGGGCCATTCTGGGTCACTGGAGGAGAGTGAAAGATGGAGAGGGGAGAGTCAGGGGGCTGGATGGTCCGTTCTGGGTCAGTGGGGGACAGGAACAGAGGGGAGAGTTAGGGAGGGGTGTTGGAGGGTCCGTGCTGGGTCACCAAGGGAGAGTCCGGGATGGAGAGGGGAGAGTCAGGGGGTGTTGGAGAGTCCGGGCTGGGTTACTGGGGCACAGTCAGGGATGGAGAAGGGAGCTAAGGGGTGTTGAACGGTCCGTTCTGGGTCACTAGGGGACAGTCAGGGATGGAGACGGGAGAGTTAGAGGTGCTGGAGGGGCCATTCTGGGTCACTGGAGGAGAGTGAGAGATGGAGAGGGGAGAGTCGGGGTGTCGGATGGTCCGTTCTGAGTCACCAGGGGAGTGTCGGGGGTGTTGGATGGTCCATTCAACTGTCACTGTCATTAGGGGACAGTCAGGGATAATAATAAATAATGATGATGGCATTTGTTAAGCGCTTACTATGTGCAAAGCACTGTTCTAAGTGCTGGGGAGGGTACAGGGTGATCAGGTTGCCCCACATAGGACTCACAGTCTTCATCCCCATTTTAAAGATGAGGCAACTGAGGCACAGAGAAGTGACTTCCCCAAAGTCACACAGCTGGCAAGGGGCAGAGCCGGGATTTGAACCCACAGCCTCTGGCTCCCAAGCCCGGGCTCTTTCCACAGTTAGAAGTGTTGGACGGTCCGTGCTGAGTCACTGGGAGAGAATCAGAGATGGAGAGGGGAGAGTCAGGGGGGTTGGATGGTCCGTGCTGGGTCACTAGGGGAGAGTCAAGGATGGAGGGGGAGAGTTTGGGATGCTGGATGGTCCGTTCTGGGTCACTAGGGGACAGTGAGGGATGGAGAGGGAAGAGTCAGGGGTGTTGGATGGTCCGTTCTGGGTCACTGGGGGACAGTGAGAGATGGAGAGGGAAGAGTCAGGGGTGTTGGAGGGTCCGTTCTGGGTCACTGGGGGACAGCGAGAGATGGAGAGGGAAGAGTCAGGGGTGTTGGAGGGTCCGTTCTGGGTCAATGGGGGACAGTCAGGAATGGAGGGGAGAGATACAGGTGTTGGATGGTCCGGGCTGGGTCACTAGGGGAGAGTCCAGGGGTGCTGGATGATCCGTTCTGGGTGACTGGGGAGAGTCAGGGATACAGAGGGGAGAATTAGGGGTGCTGGAGGGTCCATGATGGGCTACTAGGGGACAGTCAGGGATGGAGAGGGGACAGTCAGGGGGTGCTGAATGGCCCATTCTGGGTCACTAGGGGACAGTCGGATGGAGAGGGGAGAGTCGGAGGGTTGGATGGTCCCTTCTGGGTCACTAGGGAAGAGTGAGGGATGGAGAGGAGAGTCCAGAAAGCTGGATGGTCCGTGCTGGGTCACTGGGGGAAAACCGGAGGTGAAGAGGGGATAGTCCGGGGGTGTTGGAGGGTCGGTTCTGGGTCACCAAGGGAGAGTCAGGGATGGAGAGGGGAGAGTCTGGGGTGTTGGAAGGTCAGGGCTGGGTCAGTGGGGGAAAGTCAGGGATGGAGAAGGGAGAGTCCGGGGGGTTGGATGGTCTACGCTGGGACACCGGAGGAGAGTCAGAGAAGGAGAGGGGAGAGTTACGGGTGTTGGAAGGTCCATTCTAGGTCACTAGGGGACAGTCAGGGATGGAGAGGGGAGAGTCCGGGGGGTTGGATGGTCAGGGCTGGGTCACCGGAGGAGAGTCAGAGATGGAGGGGAAGAGTTAGGGGTATTGGAAGGTCCATTCTAGGTCACCAGGGGACAGTCAGGGATGGAGAGGGGAGAGTCCGGGGGGTTGGATGGCCAGGGCTGGGTCATCGGGGGACAGTGGGAGAGGGGACAGTCAGGGGGTGTTGGATGGACTGTGCTGGGTCACTAGGGAAGAGTCAGGGATGGAGGGGGAGAGTCAGGGATGGAGGGGGAGAGTCTCGGATCTTGGAAGATCAGGGCTGGGTCAGTGGGGGACAGTCAAAGATGGAGAGAGGAGAGTCAAAGGTATTGCACGGTCTGAGCTGGATCACTGGGGAGAGTCGGGGGGGGGGTCTGTCTTGTTATTTTAAAATGATATCTGTTAAGCACCTACTATGTTCAAGGCACTGTACTAAGCGCTGGGGTGGATCCAAGCTCATCAGGTTGGACACAGTCCATGTCCCGCGTGGGGCTGACAGCCTGACTCCCCATTTTACAGATGAGGGAACGGAGGGCCAGAGAAGTCAAGTCACCCAGCAGACACGTGGCGGAGCCGGGATGAGAACCTGGGTCGTCCTGACTCCCAGGGCCGGGATCTTTCCACTGGGCTACGCTGCTTTTCTAGGTACTAGCTCGTCGGGCCCCACGTGGGCCTGGCGGTCTAAGCAGGAGGGAGAACGGGGTTCTAATCTCTACTCCACCAACTGTCTGCTGTGTGACCCTGGGCGAGTCACTTGGCTTCTGTGGGCCTCGGTTCCCTCATCTGTAAAAGGGGGATTAAGACTGTGAGCCCCACGGGGGACATGAGCTTGGATCTACCCCAATATTTAGTGGGACGGGGACTTGTCTACCCCAGTGCTTAGAACGGTACAGAAACGCTCTGGGCATGTCACTCCCCTCCTCAAAAATCTCCAGTGGCTACCAATCAATCTGCGCATCAGGCAGAAACTCCTCACCCTGGGCTTCAAGGCCGTCCATCCCCTCGCCCCCTCCTACCTCACCTCCCTTCTCTCCTTCTCCAGCCCAGCCCGCACCCTCCGCTCCTCTGCCGCTCACCTCCTCACTGTACCTCATTCTCGCCCATCCCGCCGTCGAACCCGGGCCAACGTCCTCCCCCCGGCCCGGAATGCCCTCCCTCCGCACATCCGCCAAACTAGCTCTCTTCCTCCCTTCAAAGCCCTACTGAGAGCTCACCTCCTCCAAGAGGCCTTCCCAGACTGAGCCCCCTTTTTCCTCTCCTCCTCCCCACCCCGCTAGCTCTACCTCCTTCCCCTCCCCACAACCCTTGTACAGATTTATTACTCTATTTTTCTTGCACATATTTACTATTCTATTTATTCGTTAATTATGTGTCCAGAGCCACCTGTCTACATGTTTTGTTTTGCTGTCCGTCTCCCCCTTCTAGACTATGAGCCCGTCATCGGGTAGGGACCGTCTCTATATGTTGCCGACCTGTACTTCCCAAGTGCTTAGCACAGTGCTCTGCATACAGTAAGTGCTCAATACGATCGAATGAATGAACAGGTTCCTAACCTCAGCTCTGCCAACTGTCTGCTGTGAGACCTGATGTGCATCTGCCTTTACTTCTATTTATTCTGATAACCTGACACCTGTCCACACGTTTTGTTTTGTTGTCCGTCTCCCCCTTCTAGACTGTGAGCCCGCTGTTGGGTAAGGACCATCTCTAGATGTTGCCAACTTGGACTTCCCAAGCGCTTAGTCCAGTGCTCTGCACACAGTAAGCGCTCAATAAATACGACAACGAATGAAGGACCCTGGGCAAGTCACATCGCTTCTGTGGGCCTCGGTTCCCTCATCTGTAAAACGGGGATTAAGACCGTGGGCCCCACGGGGGACATCAGCTTGGATCTCCCCCAATATTTAGCAGGACCGGGACTTGTCTTCCTCAGCGCTTAGAACAGTGCATGGCCCATAGTAAGCGCTTAACAAAGACCACTGTTATTATCATTTTTATTACTGTTACTAATAAACAGACCCATTGCCAGCCCCCAAAGTGCCGACAGTCTCGGCCTGGGGTGACCGACCTAGGTGTCGAGGAGGGGGCCAGGGGGCTGGGGAGAACTCACCTTGAGCCTCTGTTCGGCCGCGATCATACTATAGTAGGCGCAACACTGCTCGGGGGACACCATGGCCCGGACCTCCTCCTCCGTGGGCAGCCGGAAATCCGATTTCAGGACCCACCAGTTGGAATCCATGCCTGGACGGAGACCCCGGGGGGTGAGGGGAGCCGCCACGGCTGCCCCCCGCCCGCGCCGGACCCCCTCCCGGGCAGGTCCTCCCCGTCCCCCCCGCCGGACGGTGACCCCGCTGACCGGTGCGCTTGAAGTCGGCGCAGAGTTTCAGCCTCTTGCGGATGCTGCTCTCGGAATGGGAGGGGAAGGCCTTCTTGATGTCCTCCATGCGGATCCTCCGGGGCCGGTCCCGGCTCTTCCAGAAAAGGCGGTAGATGAACACCTGCCCGGAGACAAACACGCGTGAGAGAGCGTGTGTGCCTGTGTGTGCGGTGGGGGGGGGCGGCAGGGAACGGCTCCCGTTCTCTCAGGCACTCCAGAGCGCTCAGTACAGTCCTCTGCCCGAGGGAACCGCTGCTGAGGGACCCTGGGCAAGTCACTTCACTTCTCCGGGCCTCGGTGACCTCACGTTCGTTCATTCAATCGTATTTATTGAGCGCTTACTGCGTGCAGAGCACTGTACTGGAAAATGGGGATTAAGACTGTGTGCCCCCCCGTGGGACAACCTGATCACCCTGTAACCTCCCCAGCGCTTAGAACAGTGCTTCGCACATAGTAAGCACTTAATAAATGCCATTATTATTATTATTATTATTTACTAAGCACTCGGGAAGTCCAAGTTGGCAACATATCATGTGTAAAAGGGGGAGGAAGTCCGGGAGCCCCATGTGGGACAGAGACTGTGTCCAAACTGATAGGTTTGGATCAGAGAAGCAGCGTGACTCAGTGAAAGGAGCTCGGGCTTGGGAGTCAGAGGTCGTGGGTTCTGATCCCGGCTCCGCCACTCGCCAGCTGGGTGACTTTGGGCGAGTCCCTTCACTTCTCTGGGCCTCAGTTCCCTCGTCTGGAAAATGGAGATTTAGCCGGGGAGCCCCACGAGGGACACCCTGGTGACCTTGCATCTACCCCGGCACTTAGAACGGTGCTTGGTACCTAGTAAGCGCTTAACAAATACCATCATTCTTATTATTATTATCCATCCCAGTGCTTAACACAGTGCCGGACGCATAGTAAGTGCTTAATAAACACCACTGGAGGAAAAAAAAGAGGTGGGTGTTGAAGCCGTGGGAGCGAATGAGCCCTCCGAGGGAGCGGGGGTAGACGGAGGGGGCCGGGGACTGAGCCCCGGGGGACCCCCACAGTCCGGGGGTGGGAGGCCGAGGAGGAAACGGCGAAGGAGCCGGAGAAGAGGCGGGAGGAGAAGCGGGAGAAGCCGAGGTGGGCCGCGGGGCGGAAGGAGGCCCGGAGGCCGGGGACCATCGGGACGGAGCGGAGCGGCGGGGACCTCCGAGAGGCCGCTTTCCTCGGAGCGAGGGGGACAGAAGCCAGACCGGAGGAGGGGGTCCGCGAGAGGAAGACGTGGAGGCAGCAGGTGTAGACGACTCACTCCAGGACTTCGGAGAGGAAGGGGAGGAGGGCGACGGGGCCGTAACTGGAGGGAGTCGGGGAGTTATTTCTTTTTAGGATTTGAGCCCAGGCCCCGCTCACCTGCAGGAAGTCACGGATGTGCGTGTTGGCCCGCTTGGAGTTGGGGCCGGGCACCTCGAACAAGGGGCACTGCTGGCCCACCACGAAGATGTCCACCAGCTCCCGGATGTAGTAGCCCTGCCGCGTCCGGATGATGAGGAAGTCGGTCTCCGGCATCTTGTGCAGGTAGATGGGCGCGCGGAACAGGTTGTTCTCAAAGGCCTGGGGGAGGGAGAGGGCCGTGAGGAGCAGGGCGGGTAGAGCCCGGGCCTGGGAATCACAGGGTTCTCGGCCCGGTTCCGCCGCTTGTCGGCTGGGTGACCTTGGGCCAGTCACTTCACTTCTCTGGGCCTCAGTTCCCTCATCTGTCAAATGGGGACTGACACTGGGACAGTGGGACAGGGACTGCGTCCAACCCGATTTGCTTGGATCCATCCCAGCGCTTAGTACAGTGCCTGGCACAGAGTACGTCCTTAACGAGTACCGTTACTATTATTGTTATCATCGTTATTATTATAGTTATATGGCTTGGGCACCTAGAAAGCGCTAAACAAATACCATAATTACTCACTACTGTTATTATTATTATAATAGTATTGCTTGGGCACCTAGGAAGCACTTGACAAATACCATAATTATTCACTACTGTTATTATTATTAGAGTTATTATTGCTTGGGCGTGTAGTAAGCACTTAACCGCCATAATTATTCATTATTGTTATTACAGTTATTATTGCTGGGCACTTAGTAAGCATTAAACAATTAACATAACTTTCCATTATTGTTATTACTATTATTATTATTGTGTGGGCACCTGATAAGCACTTAGCAAATGCCACAATTCCTCACTATTATTATGATTATAGTTTTCACTGCATGGGCAACTGGTAGGCGCTTAACAAATACCATAATTACTCACTACTGCTATTATCATTATAACAGTTTTGCTTGGACACCTAAGTGTTAAGCAAATACCATAATTATTCATTATTGTTATTACTATTATTATTATCGCTTGGGCACCTAGGAAGCGCTTAACAAATACCATAATTATTCACTGCCGTTATTATCATTAGAGTTATTACTGCTTGGGCACCTAGTAAGCACTTAACCGCCATAATTATTCTTTATTATTATTATTATAATAGTTATTATTGCTCGGGCACTTAGCATTAAACAGTTACCATTACTTTTCATTATTGTTATTACTATTATTATTATTATTGCGTGGGCACCTGATAAGCACTTAGCAAATGCCACAATTCCTCACTATTATTATGATTATAGTTTTCACTGCGTGGGCACCTGGTAGGCGCTTAACAAATACCATAATTACTCACTATTGCTATTATCATTATAATAGTCAGCATTGCTTGGACACCTGATAAGCGTTAAGCAAATACCATAATTATTCATTATTGTTATTACTATTATTATTATCGCTTGGGCACCTAGGAAGCGCTTAACAAATACCATAATTATTCACTGCCGTTATTATCATTAGAGTTATTACTGCTTGGGCACCTAGTAAGCACTTAACCGCCACAATTATTCTTTATTATTATTATTATAATAGTTATTATTGCTCGGGCACTTAGTAAGCATTAAACAGTTACCATTACTTTTCATTATTGTTATTACTATTATTATTATTGCGTGGGCACCTGATAATCACTTAGCAAATGCCACAATTCCTCACTATTATTATGATTATAGTTATCATCGCGTGGGCCCCGGTAGGCACTTAACAAATACCATAATTATTCACTACTGTTATTATTAGAGTTGTTATTGCTTGGGTGCGTAGTAAGCACTTAACCACCATAATTATTCATTATTGTTATTATTATTACAGTTATTATTGCTGGGCACTTAGTAAGCATTAAACAATTACCATAACTTTCCATTATTGTTATTACTATTATTATTATTGCGTGGGCACCTGATAAGCACTTAGTAAATGCCACAATTCCTCACTATTATTATGATTATAGTTTTCACTGCGTGGGCACCTGGTAGGCGCTTAACAAATACCACAATTACTCACTATTGTTGTTATTATTATAATAGTTAATATTGCTTGGGCACCTGATAAGCGTTAAGCAAATATCATAATTATTCATTATTGTTATTACTATAATTATTATTGCTTGGGCACCTAGGAACTGCTTAAATACCATAATTATTCACTATTATTATTATGAGAGTTATTATTGCTTGGGCACCTAGTTAGCACTTAAACACCATAATTATTAATTATTGCTATTGTTATTATTATAGTGATTATTGCTTGGGCACCTAGCAAGCACTTAAATACCACAATTATTAATTATTGCTATTATGATTATAGTTATTATTGCTTGGGCACCCAGTAAGCACTTAAACACCATAATTATTAATTATTGCTATTATGATTATAGTTATTATTGCTTGGGCACCTAGTAAGCCCTTAAACACCATAATTATTAATTATTGCTATTATGATTATAGTTATTATTGCTTGGGCACCTAGTAAGCACTTAAACACCATAATTATTCATTATTGCTATTATGATTATAGTTATTATTGCTTGGGCACCCAGTAAGCACTTAAACACCATAATTATTAATTATTGCTATTATTATTATAGCTATTATTGCTTGGGCACCTAGTAAGCATTAAACAAACACCATAACTTTTCATTATTGTTATTACTATTACTGCATGGGCACCTGATAAGCACTTAGCAAATGCCACAATTCCTCACTACTATTATGATTATAGCTATCATTGCGTGGGCACCTGTTAGGCGCTTAACATATACCATCATTACTCACTACCGTTATTATTAATAGAGTGAGCATCGCTTGGGCCCCTAGGAAGCGCGTAACAAAGAAGATAGTTATTATTTTCATTAAGGAAGTGGCTCTGTCATCCTGGACCACTGTACCATTCATTCATTCATTCATTCAATCGTATTTATTGAGCGCTTACTGTGTGCAGAGCACTCTACTAGGCGCTTGGGAAGTCCAAGTTGGCAACATATAGAGACGGTCCCTACCCGACAGTGGGCTCGCAGTCTGGAGCCGGACTCGGGGGCCCGGATGGACGTCGGGGAGGGAGCTGGGGGGGACGACGGCCCCCGGGGCAGGGGATGGGGGGGACGGCGACGGGCTCTCACCTGGAGCAGCTGGCCCGGGTGGAGAGAGCCCAGGAAAGGAGACGTGTGGCAGTAGATGGTCTCTCCGTATTTGCAATCCGGGGCGCCGGGGTCCTTCCCGGGTTTCTGAGGGGAAGAAGCAACAAAATGGTGAGCGCGGCCGCTCCTCGGGGTCCCGGTCAGTCCCGGAGGCCTCCCCCCACCGCTTCCTGTCCGTCTCCCCCTCTAGACTGTCAGCTCCTTGTGGGCAGGGAACGAGTCGGTTCTATCGTCCTCTCCCAAGCGCTTAGGACAGTGCTCTGCACACAGTCAGCGCTCAATAAATCCCATTTATTTCTATTGGTGCCTATCTCCCCCTCCATTCATTCATTCGTACTTCCCAAGCGCTCAGTGCAGTGCTCTGCACACAGTCAGCGCTCACTAAATGTGATTGAATGAATGAATGGAAGGGGAGACAGGCACCAACAGAAATAAATCGCATTTACTGAGCGCTGACTGTGTGCGGAGCACTGGACTAAGCGCTTGGGAAGTACGAGTAGGCAACGTACGGAGACAGTCCCTACCCAACAACGGGCTCGTTGCAGGTGGGGAATGTGTCAGTTTATTGTCCCGTCGTTCTCTCCCTAGCGCTTAGTACAGTGCTCTGCCCACGGTAAGCGCTCAATAAATAAGAGAAGCCCTCAATAAGAGAAGCATCGTGGCTTGGTGGAAAGAGCCCGGGCTTGGGAGTCGGAGGACATGGGTTCTAGTCCCGGCTCTGCCGCTCAACTTCTCTGTACCTCAGTGACCTCATCTATAAAATGGGGATGAAGCCCGTGAGCCCCATGTGGGACAACCTGATCACCTTGTACCAGCGCTTACAACAGTGCCTGGCACGTAATAAATGCCTAACCAATACCATTATTATTATTACTACTACTACCGTTACTAATACGATAATACTATTACTTTAACAAATACCACTATTATTATTATTAATAATGATGGCGTTTGTTAAGCACTTGCTATGTGCACTAATATAATTTTTAATAAATACGACAATGAATGAAAGAAATCCGAGGGAACAAACCGACTTAATGCCAGCCCTGCCGGGAGAGGCGTAACCTCACCCGTCCGTTGTTCTCTCGTCCCCTCCCAAGCGCTTAGTCCAGTGCTCTGCACACGGTAAGCGCCCAATAAAGGCGACCGAATGAATTCATTCCTGCGTTCAATCGTATTTATTGAGCGCTTATACTGAGCACTGGACTAAGCGCTTGAAGAAGCAGTGTGGCTCAGTGGAAAGAGCCCGGGCTTCGGAGTCAGAGGTCAGGGGTTCAAATCCCGGCTCCGCCAACTGTCAGCTGTGTGACCTTGGGCAAGTCGCTTACCTTCTCCGTGCCTGTTATCTCATCTGCAAAATGGGGATTAAGGCTGTGAGTCCCCCGAGGGACAACGTGATCACCTTGTAACCTCCCCAGTGTTTACAACAGTGCTTTGCACATAGTAAGCGCTTAATAAATGCCATTATAATTATTATTATTATTACAAGTAGGCAACATCTAATAAATCTATTCTGGACATAAGTGGTGTGGGGCTGACCAGGGGGAAGGGCAAAGGGAATAAGTCAGGGCGATGCAGAAGCGGGTGGGAGATGATGATGATGAAGAATGGTTTCACTCTTGTCCCTTGCTAGACCGGGAGGTCGTGGAGGGCAGGGAATCATCATCAATCGTATTTATTGAGCGCTTACTATGTGCAGAGCACTGTACTAAGCGCTTGGGAAGTCCAAGTTGGCAACGGAGAGAGACGGTCCCTACCCAACAGTGGGCTCACAGTCCAATCGGGCCGGCCGAGTCTCCCGTCCCGTCCTCTGAAGGACGGGGCTCGCGAAGTCGGCCCCGCCGCAGGCAGGCCGCGGACTCACCCGCTTGTAGTAGTTCTTGATCTTGGTGGCCATGCCGACCTGCATCATCAGCGGGGGGTTCTCCTCGCTGTACTCGGCCAGGATGAGGTCCCCGTCCCGGCCCGTGAGGTCCTGCGCCGTGCGCATGAAGAACATCTCGCCCCCGCCCGAGGCCTGCCGCTCCTGCTCCCGCACCTTGGCCTTCTTCTTGATGTGCTTCATGAGGGGCTGGACCGGGTGGGGGCCCGGCTGGGACAGGGCCCCGAAGGAGTACTTCTTCAGTGGGGGCCGGTGGAACTGGCGCAGTTTCAGGGGCCCCATGTGGGTGGGGAAGAAGGGCTGCCTCAGCTCCACGGCCGGAATCGAGTGCTGCGGCGGCGGCGGGAGAAACAGACGGCGCGGCTTCGAACCCAGGCCCGGGACGGCCGACCCCCGGCCCCCGGCCCCCCGAGCTCACCTGGATGATGTTCCCGCCGAAGGTCCCGCGCAGGCCCTGCTGCTTGGGGTAGTAGAACTCGTCGTTGGACAGGTTCCAGGGGTCCTTCACTTCCGGCTGGGACATGTTCTGGGGGGCCGACGACCGGACGTCAGCCCCCCGCCCCGCCCCGCATAATCGCCCCTCCTGGATGACCGCCTCGGCCTCCCGCCTCTCCCCACTCCGGCCCAGGCTTCCCTCCGCCGCCCGCATCATTTTTCTGTAAAAACGTTCAGCGGGCGTCTCCCCCATCCTCCAGCGGTCGCCCGGCCACTTCGGCGTCCATGGAAACTGGTCCCAGACTGAGCCCCTTCCTTCCTCTCCCCCTCGTCCCCCTCTCCATCCCCCCCATCTTACCTCCTTCCCTTCCCCACAGCACCTGTATATATGTTTGTACATATTTATTTATTTATTTGACTTGTACATACCTATTCTATTTATTTTATTTTGTTAGTATGTTTGGTTTTGTTCTCTGTCTCCCCCTTTTAGACTGTGAGCCCACTGTTGGGTAGGGACTGTCTCTATGTGTTGCCGACTTGTACTTCCCAAGCGCTTAGTACAGTGCTCTGCACACAGTAAGCGCTCAATAAATACGACTGATTGATTGATTGATTGGTCCCCGTGGGCTATTAAGGCCTCCCCGGGGCCGCCGCCTCCTCCTCCAGCCTGGCACGCTCCGCTCCTCAAATCCCACAGACCCCTGCTCTCCCCGCTTCAAAGCCCTACAGAAGGCCCACCTCCTCCCAGAGGGCTTCCCAGACTAAGCCCCCCTTTTCCTCATCTCCCACCCGCTTCTGCATCGCCCTGACTTATTCCCTTTGCCCTTTCCCCCAGCCAGCCCCACAATCAATCGTATTTATTGAGCGCTTACTGTGTGCAGAGCACTCTAACTAAGCGCTTGGGAAGTACAAATTGGCAACATATAGAGACAGTCCCTACCCAACAGTGGGCTCCCAGTCTAGAAGGGGGAGACAGAGAACAAAACAAAACATATTAACATAATAAAATAAATAGAATAGATATGTACAAGTAAAATAAATAAATAGAGTAATAAATACGTACAAACATATATACAGGTGCTGTGGGGAAGGGAAGGAGGCAAGGCGGGGGGATGGAGAGGGGAAGGAGGGGGAGAGGAAAGAGGGGGCTCAGTCTGGGAAGCCCCCACACCACTTATGTCCAGATCTGTCATTTTATTTATTTGTACTGACGCCCGTCGTCCCCCGCTCCGGACTGTCAGCTCGTTGTGGGCAGGGAATGTCACCTTTTATTACTGCTTTGGATTTCCCCAGGGGCTTAGTACAGTGCTCTGTACACGGTAAGCGCTTAACAAATACGATGGAATGCCCTTCCTCTCCCTCTCCTCCCCGCCTTACCTCCTTCCCCTTCCCACAACACCTGTATATATGTTTGTACAGATTTATTACTCTATTTATTTTACTTGTATGTATTTACTATCCTATTTTATTGTTTTGTTGTCTGTCTCCCCCTTCTAGACCGTGAGCCCGCTGTTGGGTAGGGACCGTCTCTATACGTCGCCAACCTGTACTTCCCCAGCGCTTAGTCCAGTGCTCTGCACACAGTAAGCGCTCAATACGACTGATTGATTACAAAACAGAATATATTAACAAAGTAAAATAAATAGAACAGTAAATACGGACAAGTAATAAATCTGGACAAACATATATACAGGTTTCCCACCTGATTTAGCTTGGATCTACGCCAGCGCTTAGTACGGTGCCCGGCCCCTAGTAAGCGCTTCCCAAAGACCATAGAAGAACAAGAGGGAGAGAACCCCCTTCTAGACCGTGAGCCCGCTGTAGGGTAGGGACCGTCTCTATACGTCGCCGACTTGGACTTCCCAAGCGCTTAGCACAGTGCTCTGCACACAGTAAGCGCTCAATAAATACGGCTGAATGAATGAATGAGTAAATCCACCCCTCCGCAGGGGCCCGGTGACATGGGGACGTCCGGGCCCACCCCCGCCGGCCCTCTCCCACCTGCTGGGGCTCCTCCTTGATGACCCCCGTCTTCCCCAGCAGGATGCGACTCTTTTTCAGGGAGGATTCCTTCTTGTTCTCCTTGGACGGAGACGTGGACGTCGCCTCTTCTTTCTCGTCGGGAATTTCTGGGAACGGGGAAGGCGGGAGGAACTCGAGGCGGGGTCACCGTCCCGGATCCTCCCCTTGCCCTTGGGTGCGTCACTTCGCCTGCCGGGGCTTCCGTCTCCCCTTCCCAAAAGCGGTGATTCGAGACCTGTGTTCCCGATTTCCTCGCCCGTGAACCTCGGGCAAGGCGGGGCCCCGGTTCATTCATTCAATCGTATTTATTGGGCGCTTACAGTGTGCACAGCACTGTACTAAGCGCTTGGGAAGTCCAAGGTGGCGACATATAGAGACGGTCCCTACCCAACAGTGGGCTCGCAGTCTAGAAGGGGGTTCTCTCTCTCTTGTTCTTTTATGGTCTTTGGGAAGCGCTTACTAGGTGCCGGGCACCGTACTAAGCGCTGGCGTAGATCCAAGCTAAATCAGGTGGGAAACCTGTATATATGTTTGTCCAGATTTATTACTCTATTTTACTTGTCCATATTTACTATTCTATTTATTTCACTTTGTTAATATGTTTTGTTTTGTCTGTCTCTCCCTTCTAGACTGTGAACCTGTTGCTGGGTAAGGACCGTCTCTCTATGTTGCCACCTTGTACTTCCCAAGCGCTTAGTACAGTGCTCTGCACACAGTAAGCGCTCACTCCTTCCTCTGCCCCTCTTCCCCCTCCCCATCCCCGCTGCCTTACCTCCTTCCCCTCTCCACAGTACCTGTATATTTGTATATATGTTTGTACGTATTTAATTACTCTATTTTATGTGTACATATTTATTCTATTTATTTTATTTTGTTACTATGTTTTGTTTTGTTGTGTGTCTCCCCCTTTTAGGCTGTGAGCCCACTGATGGGTAGGGACCGTCTCTATATGTTGCCAACATGTACTTCCCAAGCGCTCAGTCCAGTGCTCTGCACACAGTAAGCGCTCAATAAATACCACTGAATGAATGAATAAATACGATTGAATGAATGAAACCGTCCCGGTTCTACACAGCCTTCGTCCCCCTTTCACAGAGGAGGGGACTGAGGCCCGGAGAAGTGAAGCGACTCGCCCAAAGTCACCCCGCAGAGACTCTAATCCCGGCTCTGCCACCCGTCGGCTGTGTGACCTTGGGCGAGTCACTTCACTTGCTTCGCCTCTCCGTGACAGTGAGCCCCACGTGACACCCGTCTAC
This sequence comes from Tachyglossus aculeatus, assembly GCF_015852505.1. Classification (NCBI taxonomy): domain Eukaryota; kingdom Metazoa; phylum Chordata; class Mammalia; order Monotremata; family Tachyglossidae; genus Tachyglossus; species Tachyglossus aculeatus. The sequence goes on along the minus strand of NC_052071.1, from coordinate 5,042,101 downwards.
TTGTTTTGTTTTGTCGTCCGTCACCCCCTTCGAGGCTGCGAGCCCGTTATTGGGTAGGGACTGTCTCAAGCAGTTGCCAAATTGTACTTTCCAAGTGCTTAGTCCAGTGCCCTGCACACAGTAAGCGTTCAATAAATACGACGTCGAATGAATGAATGCTTGACATGTACTAAATGCTCAGCCGATAACATTATCATTCACTTACTTCGCTTCTCTGGGCCTCAGTTCCCTTCTCTGCAAAATGGGAACGAAGGCTGCGGGCCCCCGGGGCCCCAGGTCGACGACCGCGACGGGCCGCAGGAGCGTCCGCTCCGGCGGGGGAGACCCTACCCAGGATGAGGTTCTCGTCGTTGGGGTCGAGGGTCAGCACGGGGGGCTCCAGCAGCCGGACCATGGCCTGGGCGTCCCAGATGATCCCGTCCTCCCAGCGGCCGTACACCAACTCCTCGTTGTCGATCGGGAAGATGGAATACCAGGGCTTGTCCTCGTCCAGGATGGCCGCCACACCTGGTCGGAAGGGTGGGATCGAGACTTGACCGCGGGCAGGGCGCTGGGCTGAGCGCTCGGCAGGGGAGGACGATCAGACCGAGTCGGTGGACGCTTTTCCTGCCGTCGATGGTGCTTTGGGAGCGCTGACTATGTGTAAGCGCTCGGGGGAGAGGATGATGAAACAGGGCGGGTAGACGCGCTCCCTGCCCGCAATCAATAATAATAATAATAATAATGATGGCATTTAGTAAGCGCTTACTATGTGCAAAGCACTGTTCTAAGCGCTGGGGAGGTCACGAGGTGATCGGGTTGTCCCACGGGGGGCTCACGGTCTTCATCCCCGTTTTCCAGATGAGGTCACCGAGGCCCAGAGAAGTGAAGTGACTCGCCCAAAGTCACACAGCTGACAGTCGGCGGGGGCGGGATTTGAACCCATGATCTCTGACTCCAAAGCCCGTGCTCTTTCCACGGAGCCACGCTACTTCTCTAGTGATTGTTGTGCCCATAGAAAGGGCTCAAAGTACCACTGATGGCAGCCAGAGAACGTCTACTATTTCTGCTGTGCCGTCCAGTGCTCTGCATTCAGTAAGCGCTCAGTAAATAGCATTGATTTACTACGCTGCGGAGAAGCAGCGTGGCTCAGTGGAAAGAGCCCGGGCTTTGGAGTCAGAGATCATGGGTTCAAATTTCGGCTCCGCCAACTGTCAGCTGTGTGACTTCGGGCAAGTCACTTCACTTCTCTGGGCCTCGGTCACCTCATCTGGAAAATGGGGAGGAAGACCGTGAGCCCCCATGGGACAACCCGATCACCTTGTAAACGCGGGAAAGAACTGAATGCGTGAAAGAATCCAAGCGCTCTGCACAGAGTCAGCGCTCAAGAAATAAAACTGAATGAGTGAAAGAATCCAAGCGCTGTGCACACAGTCAGCGCTCAAGAAATACGACAGAAGGAGCCAGTGAATCCAAGCGCTCAGTCCAGCGCTCTGCACACAGTCAGCGCTCAAGAAATACGACTTAATGAGTGCATTCACTCAATCGTATTTTTTGAGCGCTGACTCTGTGCAGAGCACTGTACTAAGCGCTTGCAAATCCCCCTTTTAGACTGTGAGCCCACTGTTGGGTAGGGACCGTCTCAATATGTTGACAACTTGTACTTCCCAAGCGCTTAGTACGGTGCTCTGCACACAGTCAGCGCTCAATAAATACGATTGATAATGATGACAAATCGGCAACAGAGCCGGTCCCTACCCGACAACAGGCTCCGGGAATGAATCCAAGCGCTCAGCCCGGCGCTCTGCGCACGGTAAGCGCTCCCCAAATTTGCCGATTTGAACTTCCCAAGCGCTTGGTACAGTGCTCTGCAGAGTCGGCGCTCAATGAATGCCATTGAATGAATGAAGGAATGAATACAATCGAATGAGGAAATAAGACGGAATGAAGGAACGGATGGCGCGGGAATTCCCGGGAGGCGGGCACCTTGCTGGGCGTTGTACGCCGTGGCGTTGCGCGTCATGCTGGAGGGCAGCCAGCCGGCCAAGCTGGCCCGCTGTGGCTTCGTCCCCTTGTGCTTGACGTCTTCGCCGTCCCATACGATGTCGTCCTCCCAGTGCAGCTGGGTGACCATCAGGAAGTTCTCGTTGGCCAGCAGGTCCGTTTCCTCGGCCGCCCCGCCTTCCTGCCGGACAGACAGACGCGCCTCCTCTGGAAAACGGGGATGAGGACCGCGAATCCCAAGGAGGGACAACCTGCTCCCCTTGGATCTGTCCCGGGTGCTTAGAACGTAGTTATCGCTTAACTAGGGAGAAGCAGCGTGGCTCAGTGGAAAGAGCCCGGGCTTTGGACTCAGAGGTCGTGGGTTCAAGTCCCAGCTCCGCCACTTGTCAGCTGTGTGACTTCGGGCAAGTCCCTTCACTTCTCTGGGCCTCAGTTCCCTCATCTGGAAAATGGGGATGAAGACTGTGAGCCCCCCCGTGGGACCACCCCATCACCTGGTAACCTCCCCAGTGCTCAGAACAGTGCTTTGCACGCAGAAAGCGCTTAATAAATACCATCATTATTATCTCAAGGCCCTACTGAGAGCTTCAAGGCCCTACTGAGAGCTCACCTCCTCCAGGAGGCCTTCCCAGACTGAGCCCCTTCCTTCCTCTCCACCTCGTCCCTCTCTCCATCCCCCCCATCTTACCTCCTTCCCTTCCCCACAGCACCTGTAAATATGTATATATGTTCTTACATATTTATTACTCTATTTATTTTACTTGTACATATCTATTCTATTTATTTTATTTTGTTAGTATGTTTGGTTTTGTCTCCCCCTTTTAGACTGTGAGCCCACTGCTGGGTAGGGACTGTCTCTATATGTTGCCAACTTGTACTTCCCAAGCGCTTAGTACAGCGCTCTGCACACAGTAAGTGCTCAATAAATACGATTGATGATTAGTCCAGTGCTCTGCACACAGTACGCGCTCAATAAATATGATCGAATGAATGAATAATAATAATAATGGCATTTATTCAGCGCTTACTATGTGCAAAGCACTGTTCTAAGAGCTGGGGAGGTTACAAGGTGATCAGGTTGTCCCCTGGGGGGCTCACAGTCTTCATCCCCATTTTCCAGATAATAATAATAATAATTTTGGTATTTGTTAAGCGCTTACTCCAGATGAGGGAATTAAGGCCCAGAATAATGATGGCATTTATTCAGCACTTATTATGTGCCGAGCACTGTGTTAAGCGCTGGGGAGGATACAAGCGGATCCCACGCCGGATCATAATAATAATAATGATGGCATTTATTAAGCGCTTACTATGTGCAAAGCACTGTTCTAAGCGCCGGGGAGGTTACAAGGTGATCAGGTTGTCCCCTGGGGGGCTCACAGTCTTCCTCCCCATTTTCCAGATGAGGTCACTGAGGCCCAGAGAAGTGAAGCGACCTGCCCAAAGTCACACGGCTGACAAGTAGGGGAGCCGGAACTTGAACCCATGACCTCTGACTCCAAAGCCCGGGCTCATTCCGCCGAGCCACGCTGCTCGCCCGTCCCTCCCACCCGGTCCGGTGCGCTTAACAAACACCGTTATTATTATTATTAGTCCAGCGCTCTGCACACAGTAAGGGCTCGATAAATACGATCGAACGACCGAGCGAGTCACCCAATCCAAATACCGTTATTATTATGAGTCCAGCGCTCCGCACACAGTAAGGGCTCGATAAATACGATCGAACGACCGAGCGAGTCACCCAATCCAAATACCGTTATTACTATGAGTCCAGCGCTCCGCACACAGTAAGGGCTCGATAAATACGATCGAACGACCGAACGAGTCACCCAATCCAAATACCGTTATTACTATGAGTCCAGCGCTCCGCACACAGTAAGGGCTCGATAAATACGATCGAACGAGTCACCCAATCTACCCCACCAGGTAAGTGCTTAATAAATACGATCGTACGAGCGAACAAGCTGCCCGTCCGCCCCGCCCGGACCGTTGCCCGCCGGCTCACCTCCGGGGCCGGGGAGCGTCCGCCGGGCTGGTCGTCGTCGGGCTCCTTGAGCCTGAAGCCGTAGTCGAAGCCGCGGCCGTCCTCGGGGACGCCCAGCATGTCGTACCAGAGGCGGGCCGGCCCGAATCGCCACTCGGCCACCTGCGGCTGGGACTCGGCCACCTTGGCGGCCGCCCCCGCCGCCTGGCTCAGCTTGGACTCCACCGGCGCCATCATGGTGATCTGCGGGCGGGAGCGCTCAGCCCGGGCCCGCCGCCGCCGCCTCCGGCCGCCCGCCCGCCCGCCCGCGGCCCGGTGCCCACCTCGTCGTCGGAGAGGCACTGCTCGGGGGGCGGCGGGGGCGCCGGCTCCGACACCCACGGGGAGGACGGGGCGGGCTGGGGGCCGGGGCCGGCCTCCCCGTCGGGCGGCGGGCCTCCGGGGGGGGCCTCGCGTGGCGGGGGCTTCTTCTTCCGCTTCCGGCGGGCGCTCCGCCACACCGAGGGCACGTTCTTGCCCGGCCCGAACAACCGCAGGAAGCGCAGCACCTGCGGGCGGGACGGGACCGGGGTCACGGCCTCACCGGGCCCGATAAGCGCTTACAGCAGCGTCGGTCAGTGGGTAGAGCCCGGGCTCGGGATTCGGAGGGCCTGGGTTCTAATCCCGGCTCCGCCGCCTGTCAGCTGGGTAACTTGGGGCAAATCATTTCACTTCTCTGAAGTCAGCTCCTTTTAGACTGTGAGCCCACTGTTGCGTAGGGACTGTCTCTCTATGTTGCCAACTTGTACTTCCCAAGACCTTAGTCCAGTGCTCTGCACACAGTAAGCGCTCAATAAATACGATTGATTGATTGATTGAGGGCAGGGAACACATTCACTCATTCATTCTTCTAGACTGTGAGCCCACTGTTGGGTAGGGACTGTCTCTATATGATGCCAACTTGTACTTCCCAAGAGCTTAGTACAGTGCTCTGCACACAGTAAGCGCTCAATAAATACGATTGATTGACTGATTGTGGGCAGGGAACACACTCACTCATTCATTCTTCTAGACTGTGAGCCCGCTGTTGGGTAGGGACTGTCTCTCTATGTTGCCAACTTGTACTTCCCAAGAGCTTAGTGCAGTGCTCTGCACACAGTAAGCGCTCAATAAATACGATTGATTGATTGATTGTGGGCAGGGAACACATTCACTCATTCATTCTTCGAGACTGTGAGCCCGCTGTTGGGTAGGGACTGTCTCTCTATGTTGCCAACTTGTCCTTCCCAAGAGCTTAGTCCAGTGCTCTGCACACAGTAAGCGCTCAATAAATACGATTGATTGATTGACTGTGGGCAGGGAACACATTCCCTCATTCATTCTTCTAGACTGTGAGCCCGCTGTTGGGTAGGGACTGTCTCTCTATGTTGCCAACTTGTACTTCCCAAGCGCTTAGTCCAGTGCTCTGCACACAGTAAGCGCTTGATAAACACGATTGATTGATTGATTGATTGTGGGCAGGGAACACATTCACTCATTCATTCTTCGAGACTGTGAGCCCACTGTTGGGTAGGGACCATCTCTATATGTTGCCAACTTGTCCTTCCCAAGCGCTTAGTCCAGTGCTCTGCACACAGTAAGCGCTCAATAAACACGACTGAATGAATGAATGAATTCTCTGGGCCTCTGTTCCCTCATCTGTCAAATGGGGATGAATCAATCAATCAATCAATCGTATTTATTGAGCACGTACTGTGTGCAGAGCACTGTACTAAGCGCTTGGGAAGTACAAGTTGGCAACATATAGAGACAGTCCCTACCCAACAGTGACCGCCCCCCCCCAGTGCTTAGAACAGTGCTTGGCACTTTAGGCCCAGAGAGTAATAAAAATAATGATGTCATTTACTAAGCGCTTACTATGTGCAAAGCACTGTTCTAAGCGCTGGGGAGGTTACAAGGTGATCAGGTTGTCCCACGGGGGGCTCGCGGTCTTCACCCCCATTTTCCAGATGAGGTCACTGAGGCCCAGAGAAGTGAGCTGACTCGCCCCAAGTCCCACAGCTGACAAGTGGCGGAGCCGGGATTGGAACCCACGACCTCTGACTCCAAAGCCCAGCCTCTTTCCACTGAGCCACGCTGCTTCTCTATTTATTAAACGCTTATGCTTGTATACATATACGTATATATACGTACATATTTATTACTCTATTTATTTATCTTACTTGTACGTATCTATTCTATTTATTTTGTCAGTATCTTTGGTTTTGTTCTCTGTCTCCCCCTTCTAGACTGTGAGCCCGCTGTTGGGTAGGAACTGTCTCTATCATCATCATCATCAATCGTATTTATTGAGCGCTTACTATGTGCAGAGCACTGTACTAAGCGCTTGGGAACTACAAATTGGCAACATATACAGACAGTCCCTACCCAACAGTGGGCTCACAGTCTAAAAGGGGGAGAAAGAGAACAAAACCAAACATACTAACAAAATAAAATAAATAGAATAGACATGTACAAGTAAAATTAATAGAGTAATAAATATGCACAAACATATATACATATATACAGGTGATGTGGGGAAGGGAAGGTGTGCCGACAAGTCTATGTGTTGCCGACTTGCACTTCCCAAGCGCTTAGTACAGTGCTCTGCACACAGTAAGCGCTCAATACGTTTGATTGATTGATTGATCACCACCTGTACAAATCTATTCTATTTATTTTGTCAGTATCTTTGGTTTTGTTCTCTGTCTCCCCCTTCTAGACTGTGAGCCCGCTGTTGGGTAGGGACTGTCTCTATGTGTTGCCGACTTGTACTTCCCAAGCGCTTAGTACAGTGCTCTGCACACAGTAAGCGCTCAATATGATTGATTGATTGATCACCACTTGTACATATCTATTCAATTTATTTTGTCAGTATCTTTGGTTTTGTTCTCTGTCTCCCCCTTCTAGACCGTGAGCCCGCTGTTGGGTAGGGACTGTCTCTATGTGTTGCCGGCGTACTTCCCAAGCGCTTAGTCCAGTGCTCTGCACACAGTAAGCGCTCAATACGATTGATTGATTGATCACCACTTGTACATATCTATTCTAGTTATTTTGTCAGTATCTTTGGTTTTGTTCTCTGTCTCCCCCTTCTAGACTGTGAGCCCGCTGTTGGGTAGGGACTGTCTCTATGTGTTGCCGACTTGTACTTCCCAAGCGCTTAGTCCAGTGCTCTGCACACAGTAAGCGCTCAATACGATTGATTGATTGATCACCACTTGTACATATCTATTCTATTTATTTTGTCAGTATCTTTGGTTTTGTTCTCTGTCTCCCCCTTCTAGACTGTGAGCCCGCTGTTGGGTAGGGACTGTCTCTATGTGTTGCCGACTTGTACTTCCCAAGCGCTTAGTCCAGTGCTCTGCACACAGTAAGTGCTCAATAAATACGACTGATTGATCAGCAGGTGCAAAGCACCGTTCTAAGCGCCGGGGATCGTCATTACCTTTCCGGGCCGGAACTCCGGGAAGAGGTGGGTGACGCAGGGCAGGGGCTTGGAGACGTCGTGCTGCATGATGCCGGCCAGGGGCAGGGTCAGCTGGCCCTCCTTGGGCTCGGCCAGCCGGGCGGCCCGCGGCCCCGCCTCCGACTCCGAGTCCGACGAGCTGCTGCTGCTCTCCGCCTTCTCCGCCCCCGCCGCCGCCGCCGCTGACGACGGGGCGATGATGGACGGCAGGATGATCCCGTCCCCGGCCTCTGCGGCCAGAGAATCGCCGATCGAGGCTGGCCGGATCGCCGGACGACCCCCGTGGCGGCCCCGGGTCTCACCAAGTCCCAACGGACCTCTCGGGCCCCATCCCGGAGAGACCACGGGGACGGAGACGCCGCGTGGAAAGAGCCCGGGCTCGGAAGTCCGAGCACCGGGGCTCTGCCACCTGCCTGCTGGGTGACCTTGGGCCAGTCACTTCTCTTACAGAAGCAGCAGGGCCAATTATTATTATTAAGATACTTGCTAAGCACCACGTTGCTTGTGATCCTCTCTTGATAATAATAATAATGATAGCATTTATTAAGCGCTTACTCTGTGCCAAGCACTGGGGTAGACACAGGGTAATCACGCTGTCCCCCGTGGGGCTCAAGCTTTTAATCCCCATTTTCCAGATGAGGGAACTGAGGCCCAGGGAAGTGAAGTGACTCGCCCAAGGTCACCCAGCAGACAAGGGGATTAGAACCCACGTCCTCGGACTCCCAAGCCCGAGCTGAGCCACGCTGCTTCTCTGACTGTGAGCCCGCTGTTGGGTAGGGACCGTCTCTATGTGTTGCCAACTTGTACTTCCCAAGCGCTTAGTACAGTGCTCTGCACACAGTAAGAGCTCAATAGATACGATTGATTGATTGATTGATTGAGTGGCTAGAGGCTGGTCCGGGGACTCCGAGGACCTTCGGTTCCCATCCCGGCTCCGCCACTTGTCTGCTGGGTGACCTTGGGCAAGTCAGTAGCGTGGCTCAGTGGAAAGAGCCCGGGATTTGGAGTTAGAGGTCATGGGTTCAAATCTCGGGTCCGCCAATTGTCAGCTGTGTGACTTGGGGCAAGTCATTTCACTTCTCTGGGCCTCGGTTACCTCATCTGGAAAATGGGGATGAAGACTGGGAGCCCCCATGGGACAATCTGATCACCTTGTAACCTCCCCAGTGCTTAGAACGGTGTTTTGCACATAGTAAGCACTTAGTAAATGACATCATTATTATTATTACCCTCTGGGCCTCAGTGACCTCATCTGCAAAATGGGGATGAAGACTGTGAGCCTCCCCCCATGGGACAACCTGATCACCTTGTAACCTCCCCGGCGCTTACAACAGTGCTTTGCACATAGTAAGCGCTTAATAAATGCCATCATTATTATTATTATTCTCAGAGAAACAGCACGGTCAAGTGGCTAGAACCCAGGCCTGGGTGGACCCGGGTTCGAATCCTGGATCAGCCACTTTTCGACTGGGTGACCTTGGGCGAGACACCTCACTTCTCTGGACCTCAGTCCCTCATCTATAAAATGGGATTCAACCCTACTCCCTCCTACTTGGTTTGGGAGTCCCCACGTGCGACAGGGACTGTGTCCAAACTAATAATAACCATAATAATTGTGGCATTGGCTCAGTGGAAGGAGCCCGGGCTTGGGAGTCAGAGGTAGTGGGTTCTAATCCCGGCTCCGCCACTTGTCAGCTGTGTGACTTTGGGCCGGTCACGTCACTTCTCTGGGCCTCAGTTCCCTCATCTGTCAAATGGGGATGAAGACGGTGAGCCCCACGTGGGACAACCTGATTACCTTCTATCTCCCCCAGTGCTTAGGACAGTGCTTGGCACATCATCATCATCATCAATCGTATTTATTGAGCGCTTACTATGTGCAGAGCACTGTACTAAGCGCTTGGGAAGTACAAATTGGCAACATGTACAGACAGTCCCTACGTAATAAGCGCTTAAGAAATGCTATCATCAGCAACATTTGTACTATGTGCCAGGCATCAAACTAAGCTAATCAGGTTGGATACAACCCTTCTAGACTCCCCCTTCTACTACTTCTACTCCCCTTCTACTCCCCCTTCTAGACTGTGAGCCCACTGTTGGGTAGGGACTGTCTCTATATGTTGCCGACTTGTACTTCCCAAGCGCTTAGTACAGTGCTCCGCACACAGTAAGCGCTCAATAAATACGATTGATGTATTGACTGACTGATTGGATACAGCCCTTGTGCCACATAGGCCTCACATTCTCCATCCCTGTTTTACAGATGAGGTCGATCCGTCCGTTCGGGGGCCCGCGTGGACGCACCGGAGTGGCCGTGGTCCTTCTCCTGGTCCTTCTTGGCCGGGCTGGGCGGCGCGGGCGGAGGCGGCATCAGCTTGGCGTCGATGTCGTCGCCGTCGGCGTCGTAATCGTCCTCGTCATCTGGCGGACGGGGGAGACCTTCAGCCACGTCACCCACCCGGACCCCCCAAAGGCCCGATCCCCACCCGGGGGAGGACTGAGTCCGGCCGGAGCCCGGGTGAGAGCCCCCCGGCCCGCCAACGACCCTCAGCTCCACCCGCGCGGCCGCAGGATGGGTCGGTTCCGGCAGCCTTCCCGGGGTCACCCAGAGTCCCGCCAAGTGGGTGCTCAAAAAGTAGCCAGACAACGACACTATCACCCGGCAGGAGGCCGGGTCGTCCTCCCCGCCGGCTGCCAGCCCGGTGCCCCAGGCTATTTCTATGCCGGTGATAACGTCGTCGTCCGGCTACTTACTGAGCGCCCTACTGGGCGCTAAAGAGGTGAGGAAAACAGACAAGGGGCAGAAATCCCTGCCCACGAGGAGCTCATGCCAAAACGTAAGCTCCTCCATTGGGCTGTCAGCTCCCAGAGGGCAGGGAGTGTGTCTACCCGTTCTACTGCACGGGCCCCTCCCAAGCGCTCAGTACAGTGCTCTTCACAACGTCGACGCTCAGCTCCTGGAGGACAGGGATCAAGTCGAACTCTACCGTCCTCCAGCGCTCTGCACACAGTAATAATAACAATAATGATGGCATTCGTTAAGCGCTTACTATGTGCAGAACACTGTTCTAAGATCTGGGGAGGATACAAGATGATCAGTTGTACCACGTGGGGCTCACGGTCTTAATCCCTATTTTACAGATGGGGTAACTGAGGCACAGAGAAGTCAAGTGACTTGCCCAAAGTCACACAGCTGACAACTGGCGGAGGTGGGATTTGAACCCATGACTTCTGACTCCCAAGCCCGGGCTCTTTCCACTGAGCCATGCTGCTTCTCAGTAGACTAAGCTCCCGGAGGGAGTCTAGAAGGGTTGTATCCAACCTGATTAGCTTAGTTTGATGCCTGGCACGTAGTACAAATGTTGCTGATGATAGCATTTCTTAAGCGCTTATTATGTGCCAAGCACCGTCCTAAGCGCTGGGGGAGATAGAAGGTAATCAGGTTGTCCCACGTGGGGCTCACCGTCTTCATCCCCATTTGACAGATGAGGGAACTGAGGCCCAGACTCCACCGACTCTATTAAGCTCTCCTCTCCCACGCGCTCGGCCCAACGCTCTGCACACGGTGAGCGCTCGTTCATTAGCCCGGACCCCCCCCACCACCGCCCCATTTCTGCAGCATCTGGGGGCCGGCGTTGGGCTCCGCTGCCTCCCCGGAGGGCCCACCCTCGTCGCGAGCTGGGAATGTGTCCGGTCTATTCCCATCTTGTCTTCTCCCCAGCGCTCAGCACAACGCTCTGCACGCAGGAGCCTGGCGGCGACTACCACTGATTGTGGGCAGGGAACGTGCCCGCCTACCCTGTCACCTTGTCCTCTCCCCAGCGCTTGGCACACGGTCAGCGCTCGCTAACTTCGACGGCCGGACTCGTTCGAGTCCGGGAGCGGGAGAAGCGGCCAAGGAGGAAGAGAAGGGGCGGGAATCCCGGCTCCGGTGGTGGTGGGGGGTCCTCCGGGACCCCCGGGGGGGCGGGAGGGGAGAGGGGTCAGTGGGGTGGTGCCCCCCGGGTGCCCGCGGGTCACCTGAGCGTCCCGGCAGCTGCAGGTTGCCCATGACCTGCCGGTATCTGCGGCTCTCGTCCTCCGCCATCTCGCTGATGTCCGAGTAGTCCACGGCCTCTTCGGTACTCTTCACCCATCCTGGGGGGACGGGTGGGAGGGGGCCGCGAGGGAGAAGGGGAATGTGTCTGTTTATTGCTCTACGGTCCTCGCCCAAGCGCTTAGGACAGTGCTTTGCACCCAGGAAGCACTCAATAAATACTACTACTAATAATAATATATAATATAATGATAATAATGGCATTTGCTAAGCGCTTACTATGTGCAAAGCACTGTTCTAAGCGCTGGGGGGATGCCAGGTAATCAGGCTGTCCCACGTGGGGCTCACGGTCTTAATCCCCATTCTACAGATGAGGGAACTGAGGCAATTGAAATGAATTAAATATTCAATATTAAATGAATGGAAGTGGAGGGTTGGGAGAAGGGGTCTGTTTATTGTTCTAACATCCTCCCCCAAGCGCTTAGGACAGTGCTTTGCACTCAGGAAGCACTCAATAAATACTACTACTACTAATAATAATGATGGCATTTGTTAAGCGCTTACTATGTGCAAAGCACTGTTCTAAGCACTGGGGGGATGCCAGGTAATCAGGCTGACCCACGTGGGTCTCACGGTCTTAATCCCCACTTTACAGATGAGGGAACTGAGGCAATTGAAATGAATTAAATATTCAATATTAAATGAATGGAAGTGGGGGGTTGGGAGAAGGGGTCTGGTTATTGTTCTAGCATCCTCTCCCAAGCGCTTAGGACAGTGCTTTGCACCCAGGAAGCACTCAATAAATACTACTACTACTAATAATAATGATGGCATTTGTTAAGCGTTTACTATGTGCAAAGCACTGTTCTAAGTGCTGGGGGGATGCCAGGTAATCAGGCTGTCCCACGCGGGGCTCACGGTCTTAATCCCCATTCCACAGATGAGGGAACTGAGGCAATTGAAATGAATTAAATATTCAATATTAAATGAATGGAAGTGGGGGGTTGGGAGAAGGGGTCTGGTTATTGTTCTATCATCCTCCCCCAAGCGCTTAGGACAGTGCTTCGTACCCAGGAAGCACTCAATAAATACTACTACTAATAATAATAATGGCATTTAAGCGCTTACTATGTGCAAAGCACTGTTCTAAGCGCTGGGGCGATGCCAGGTAATCAGGCTGTCCCACGTGGGGCTCACGGTCTTAATCCCCATTCCACAGATGAGGGAACTGAGGCAATTGAAATGAATTAAATATTCAATATTAAATGAATGGAAGTGGGGGGTTGGGAGAAGGGATCTGGTTATTGTTCTATCATCCTCCCCCAAGCGCTTAGGACAGTGTTTCGTACCCAGGAAGCACTCAATAAATACTACTACTAATAATAATAATGGCATTTGTTAAGCGCTTACTACGTGCAAAGCACTGTTCTAAGCGCTGGGGGGATGCCAGGTAATCAGGCTGTCCCACGTGGGGCTCACGGTCTTAATCCCCATTCTACAGATGAGGGAACTGAGGCAATTGAAATGAATTAAATATTCAATATTAAATGAATGGAAGTGGAGGGTTGGGAGAAGGGGTCTGGTTATTGTTCTAGCATCCTCCCCCAAGCGCTTAGGACAGTGCTTTGTACCCAGGAAGCACTCAATAAATACTACTACTAATAATAATAATGGCATTTAAGCGCTTACTATGTGCAAAGCACTGTTCTAAGCGCTGGGGGGATGCCACGTAATCAGGCTGACCCACGTGGGGCTCACGGTCTTAATCCCCATTCCACAGATGAGGGAACTGAGGCAATTGAAATGAATTAAATATTCAATATTAAATGAATGGAAGTGGGGGGTTGGGAGAAGGGATCTGGTTATTGTTCTATCATCCTCCCCCAAGCGCTTAGGACAGTGCTCTGCGCCCAGGAAGCGCTCAATAAATATGACTGAATGAGGGGGATGGGGAGGGAGCAGGGAGTGTGACTTGTTTATTGTACTGTCCTCTCCCAGGCGCTCAGTACGGTGCTCTGCCCCCAGTAAGCGCTCGATAAATACGACTGAATGGATGAAAGAAAGTGAGGGGGACGGGAAGGGATGGGCGGCCCCTCACCCTCCTCGTCCACGGGGGTCCTGTCGGGAGCGTCCTGGTCATCCTGGTCCTGGTCGTCCTGGCTGGCGGTGAGTTCGGTGATGAGGCTGCCCAGGCCCAGAGCCCCGAGGCCCGCCAGGTGCTTCTTGCATTCCTGAAACCGGACGGCGTTCATTTAATTCGTTCAGTCGTACGTACTGAACGCTTCCCGCGGGCAGAGCGCCGGACTAAGCGCTTGGGAGGGGGCGGTACAACAACAAACGGGCACATTCCCTGCCCACGGGGAGCTGATCGTCTGGGGGGGGGAGACGGGCAGGAAGAGAAAGAAAGAAACGAGGGCGGGGGACGTAGGGGGTGCGGGGCTGGGAAGGGGGATGAAGAAGGGGAGCGAGTCGGGGCGACGTGGAAGGGAGGGGGAGATAACAATAATAATAATAATAATAATAATGGCATTTGTTAAGCGCTTACTATGTGCAAAGCACTGTTCTAAGCGCTGGGGAGGATACACGGTGATCCCCAGCCCACGTCATCCCCTGGCCTGGAATGCCCTCCCTCCCCACATCTGCCAAGCTCGCTCTCTTCCTCCCTTCAAGGCCCTACTGAGAGCTCACCTCCTCCAGGAGGCCTTCCCAGACTGAGCCCCCTCCTTCCTCTCCCCCTCCACTCCCTCCCGACCCCCCCGCCTTACCTCCGTCCCCTCCCCACAGCACCAGTATATATGTATATGTGTTTGTATGTATTTATCACTCTATTTTATTTGTACATATTTATTCTATTTATTTTATTTTGTTAATATGTTTTGTTTTGTTCTCTGTCTCCCCCTTCTAGACTGTGAGCCCACTGTTGGGTAGGGACTGTCTCTATATGGTGCCAACTTGTACTTCCCAAGCGCTTAGTACAGTGGTCTGCACACAGTAAGCGCTCAATAAATACGACTGAATGAATGAATGAACGAATAAGGTTGTCCTGCTTGGGGCTCACAGTCTTCATCCCCATTTTACAGATGAGGTAACCGAGGCCCAGAGAAGTGAAGTGACTTGCCCACAGTCCCACAGCTGACAATTGGCGGAGCCGGGATTTGAACCCATGACCTCCGACTCCAAAGCCCGGGCTCTTTCCAAGGAGCCACGCTGAAAGGGAGGCTTCGTCAGGGAAGGCCTCCTGGAGGAGATGGGCCTTCTAGACTGTGAGCCCACTGTTGGGTAGGGACTGTCTCTGTGTGTTGCCAACTTGGACTTCCCAAGCGCTCAGTCCAGTGCTCCGCACACAGTGAGCGCTCAATAAAGACGACTGATTGATTCAGCAAGGCTTGGAAGAGGGGGAGAGTCACTGTCTGTGGGATTTGAAGGGGGAGAGCGTGCAGGATGGGGGTGAGGGGTCGGCGGTGAGACAGACGAGACGGAGGGTCGGCGAGAAGGTTATTATGAGAGGAGCAGAGCGGGTGGGCTGGAGTACGAAAGTGGCGAAGTGAGGTAGGATGGGGCCAGGGTGACGAGTTTTTGTCCGATGCGGAGGTGGTCTCTCTGATCTCCCATCCTCGTGTCTCTCTCCACTTCAATCCATACTTCATGCTGCTGCCCGGATTGTCTTTGTCCAGAAACGCTCTGGGCATATCACTCCCCTCCTCAAAAACCTCCAATGGCTACCGATCAATCTGCGCATCAGGCAGAAACTCCTCACCCTGGGCTTCAAGGCTGTCCATCCCCTCGCCCCCTCCTACCTCACCTCCCTTCTCTCCTTCTCCAGCCCAGCCCGCACCCTCCGCTCCTCTGCCGCTAATCTCCTCACTGTACCTTGTTCTCGCCTGTCCCGCCATTGACCCCCGGCCCACATCATCCCCCGGGCCCGGAATGCCCTCCCTCTGCCCCTCCGCCAAGCTAGCTCTCTTCCTCCCTTCAAGGCCCTGCTGAGAGCTCACCTCCTCCAGGGGGCCTTCCCAGACTGAGCCCCTTCCTTCCTCTCCTCCTCGTCCCCCTCTCCATCCCCCCCATCTTACCTCCTTCCCTTCCCCACAGCACCTGTATATATGTATATATGGTTGTACATATTTATTACTCTTTATTTATTTATTTATTTTGCTTGTACATTTCTATCCTATTTATTTTATTTTGTTGGTATGTTTGGTTTTGTTCTCTGTCTCCCCCTTTTAGACTGTGAGCCCACTGTTGGGTAGGGACTGTCTCTATGTATTGCCAATTTGTACTTCCCAAGCGCTTAGTACAGTGCTCTGCACATAGTAAGCGCTCAATAAATACAATTGATTGATTGATTGATTGGACGGGCAACCACGGGAGTTTTGAGAGGACGAAGGAGACAAGTCCTGAACGTTTCTGTAGAAAAATGACGCGGGCGGCAGAGAGAAGTCTGGAGCGGGGAGAGCCGGGAGGCTGGGAGATGATCAAGGCGGGATCGGTTGAGTGATCGCATTAACGTGGCGGCAGTTTGGACGGAGAGGGAGGATTTGGGACTCCGTCGTCCGTACAGCCCGGACTTTGCTCTGTTGCTTGGATCATTTTCCACAAAAACATTCAGTCCGTGTCTCCTCGAGACGCTCCGGCGGTTGCCCGGCCACACAGGAAGCGCTTAACAAATATCACCGTTATTATTATTGCATCCCCCCAGCGCTTAGAACAGTGCTTTGCGCACAATAAGCGCTTAAAAAATACCACCGTTATTATTATCGTACCCTCCCAGCGCTTAGAACAGTGCTTTGCACACAGTAAGCGCTTCACAAATACCACCATTATTATTATATCCCCCCAGTGCTTAGAACAGTGCTTTGCGCACAATAAGCGCTTAACAAATACCACCATTATTATTATTGTATCCCCCAGCGCTTAGCACAGTGCTTAGCACACAGTGAGTGCTTAACAAATACCACCACTATTATTATTGTATCCCCCCCAGTGCCTAGAACAGTGCTTTGCACACAGTAAGTGCTTAAAAAATACCACCATTATTATTATTGTATTCCCCCAGCGCTTAGAACAGTGCTTTGCACATAGTAAGCGCTTAACAAATACCACCATTATTATTATTGTATCCCCCCAGCACTTAGAACAGTGCTTTGTGCACAATAAGCACCTAAAAAATACCACCATTATTATTATCGTATCCTCCCGGCGCTTAGAACAGTGATTTGCACACAGTAAGCGCTTAACAAATACCACCATTATTATTATCGTATCCCCCTGGCACTTAGAACAGTGCTTTGCACACAGTAAGCGCTTAACAAATACCACCATTATTATTATTCTATCCCCCTGGCGCTTAGCACAGTTCTTAGCACACAGTAAGTGCTTAACAAATACCACCATTATTATTACTGTAACCCCCCCAGTGCTTAGAACAGGGCTTTGCACACAGTAAGCGCTTAAAAAATACCACCATTATTATTATTGTATCCCCCCAGCGCTTAGAACAGTGCTTTGCGCACCATAAGCGCTTAAAAAATACCACCGTTATTACTATCGTATCCCCCCAGCGCTTAGAACAGTGCTTTGCACCCAGTAAGCGCTTAACAAATACCACCATTATTATTATTGTATCCCCCCCGGCGTTTAGCACAGTGCTTGGCACGTAGTAAGCGCTTAACAAATACCAACATTATTAGTAGGAGTAGTAGTTAAGGGCTATGTGGGCTGGGATGCGAACCCCGGTGTCCTCTCATTCATTCATTCATTCAATCGCATTTACTGAGCGCTTACTGTGTGCAGAGCACTGTACTAAGCGCTTGGGAAGTCCAAGTCGGCAACCTATAGAGCCAGTCCCTACCCAACAGCGGGCTCAGAGTCTAGAAGCAGCGTGGCTCAGTGGAAAGAGTTGTACATATTTATTCTATTTTATTTTGTTAATCTGTTTTGTTTTGTCGCCTGTATCCCCCTTCTAGACTGTGAGCCCGCTGTTGGGTAGGGACCGTCTCTAGATGTTGCCAACTTGGACTTCCCCAGCGCTTAGTACAGTGCTCTGCACACGGTAAGCGCTCAATAAATACGATTGAATGAATGAATGAAAGAGTCAGAGGTCATGGGTTCGAATCCCAGCACCCGCACTTGTTGGCTGGGTGACTTTGGGTGAGTCATTTAATAATAATAATAATAATGGCATTTATTAAGCGTTTACTATGTGCAAAGCACCGTTCTAAGCGCTGGGGAGGTTACAAGGTGATCAGGTTGCCCCAAAGGGGGCTCACAGTCTTCATCCCCATTATCCAGATGAGGGAACTGAGGCCCAGAGAAGTGAAGTGACTTGTCCGATGTCATCCAGCTGACAGGTGGCGGAGCCGGGATTTGAACCCATGACCTCTGACTCCAAAGCCCGGGCTCTTTTCCACTGAGCCACGCTGCTTCTCATTTAACTTCTCTGCGCCTCAGTTACCTCAGCTGCAAAATGGGGATGAAGATTGGGGGCCCCATGTGGGACAACCTGGTCGCCTTGTATCAATCAATTGTATTTATTGAGCGCTTACTGTGTGCAGAGCACTGTACTAAGCGCTTGGGAAGGACAAGTGGGCAACAAAGAGAGACGATCCCTACCCAACAGTGGGCTCACAGTCTAAAAGGGGGAGACAGAGAACAAAACCCAACATATTAACAAAATAAAATAGAATAGATATGTACAAGTAAAATAAATAGAGTAATAAATATGTACTAACATATATACAGGTGCTGTGGGGAAGGGAAGGAGGTAAACCGGGGGGATGGAGAGGGGGACGAGGGGGAGAGGAAGGAGGAGGACTCAGTCTGGGAATCAATCAATCGCATTTATTGAGCGCTTACTGTGTGCAGAGCACTGTACTAAGCGCTTGGCACTGTACTGTACTACTGTACTTGGCACTCTCCATCCCCCTCATCTTACCTCCTTCCCTTCCCCACAACACCTGTATATATGTATAAATGTTTGTACATATTTATTACACTAATTATTTATTTATCTTACTTGTACATATCTATTCTATTTATTTTGTTAGTATGTTTGGTTTTGTTCTCTGTCTCCCCCTTTTTAGACTGTTAGCCCACTGCTGGGTAGGGACCGTCTCTCTATGTTGCCGACTTGGACTTCCCAAGCGCTTAGTACAGTGCTCTGCACACAGTAAGCGCTCAATAAGTACGATTGATTGATTGAGGGGGAGAGGAAGGAGGGGGCTCAGTCTGGGAATCAATCAATCAATCGTATTTATTGAGCGCTTACTGTGTGCAGAGCAATCAATCAATCGTATTTATTGAGCGCTTCCTGTGTGCAGAGCACTGTACTAAGCGCTTAGGAAGTCCAAGTTGGCAACATTTAGAGACGGTCCCTACCCAACAGTGGGCTCACAGTCTAAAAGGGGGAGGCAGAGGACAAAACCAAACACACTAACAAAATAAAACAGATATGTACAAGTAAAATAGAGTAATAAATATGTACACTGCACTAAGCGCTTGAGGACTGTACTTAGCGCTTGGCACTGTACTAAGCGCTTGGGAAGGCCTCCTGGAGGAGGTGAGCTCAGTGCTTTGCACGTAGTAAGCGCTTAATTAATGCCACCATTACTATTATTATTATTAGAAAGGGGAGACGACCAAAACAAAGCATATTAGGAAAATAAGATCAATGGAAGAGCGATAGTGCTGGCCGCCTCCCGGCATCCCTGCCCTCTCCTCAGCCCTTGACCAAACTCTGTCCCTCCCAGAAGCCTCCGCGGCGGCCCCTCACCTTGTCCAGCACGCTCTCCCCCTCCAACTGGCCCGACTCGTTGATGTTCCCGAAGAGGAAGCCGGCCAGGGAGAAGGGGCCGCCCCCGCCGCCCGAGTCCTCGTCGCTGTCCGAGTCCGACATGACGCCGCCGACGACGAGGAGGACGACGACGGACCGAACCTTCCTCCGCCGGCCCCGCCGGGCCCGGGTCCCCGGGCTGACGGGGGCGGCGGCCTGATTGGACAGAATTGAAGGACGGAGGGCGGTGATTGGCTGCGCCGCCGGGGGGCGGGACTACGCAGGCGCAGCAGGGCGGGGACAGAAGCTGCCGCCCCACCCCCCAACTCTGCACATGCGTGTTCCCTCAGGATGGCGCGAGCCCAGAAAGGGGAGGGGGCCGCCGCCCCCCCGCGCATGCGTTTTCCCTCACGACGGCGCGCGCCCGGGGGGGGGGGTCGTGTCCCCGCGCATGCGTTTTCCCTCACAATGGCACGCACCAAGAAGGGGAGGGGCGCCATCCGCCCGCGCATGCGTTTTCCCTCACGATGGCGCGAGCCCAGAAACGGGGGGGCGCCATCCCCCCCCCCGCGCATGCGTCTTCCCTCAGGATGGCGCGAGCCCAGAAAGGGAGGGGGGCGCGCGACGTCCCCCCGCGCATGCGTTTTCCCTCACGATGGCGCGCGCCCAGAAGGGGGGTGGTGCCGTCCCTCAGCGCATGCGTTTTCCCTCATGATAGCGCGCGCCCAGAAAGGGCGGTGGCGCCGTCCCTCCGCGCATGCGTTTTCCCTCATGATGGCGCGCGCCCAAAAGGGGGGGAGGGCGCCGTCCCCCCGCGCATGCGTATTCCCTCACGATGGCGCGCGCCCAGAAAGGGGGGGCCGTCCCCCCACGCATTCATTCATTCAATCGTATTTATTGAGCGATTACTGTGTGCAGAGCACTGTACTAAGCGCTTGGGAAGTACAAGTTTGCAACATGAGGTTTCCCTCACGGTGGCGCGCGCCCTGAAAGGGAGGGGGGGGCGCTGTCCCCCGCGCATGCGTTTTCCCTCACGATGGCGCGCGCACAGAAGGGGGGGGGTCGTCCCCCCGCGCATGCGTTTTCCCTCACGATGGCGCGCGCCCAGGAAAGGGGAGGGGGCGCCGTCTCCCCGCGCATGCGTCTTTCCTCACGATGGCGCGCGCCCAGAAAAGGGAGGGGGGGGGTCGTCCCCCCGCGCATGCGTTTTCCCTCACGATGGCGCGCGCCCTGAAAGGGGGGGGGGGGGCCCGTCTCCCCGCGCATGCGTCTTTCCTCACGATGGCGCGTGCCCAGAAAAGGGGAGGGGGCGCCGTCCCCCCGCGCATGCGTTTTTCCTCACGACGGCGCGCGCCCACAAAATGGGGGGGGGAACCGTCCCCCCGCGCATGCGTTTTCCCTCACGTTGGCGCGCGCCCAGAAAGCGGGGGGGGGGGGGTGTTGCCGTCCCCCCGCGCATGCGTATTCCCTCACGATGGCGCGCGCCCTGAAAGGGAGGGGGCGCCGTCCCCCCGCGCATGCGTTTTCCCTCACGTTGGCGCGCGCCCAGAAATGGAGGGGTGCCGTCCCCCCGCGCATGCGTTTTCCCTCACGATGGCGCGCGCCCTGAAAAGGGGGGGGGGGGGCCGTCTCCCCGCGCATGCGTCTTTCCTCACGATGGCGCGTGCCCAGAAAAGGGGAGGGGGCGCCGTCCCCCCGCGCATGCGTTTTTCCTCACGACGGCTCGCGCCCACAAAATGGGGGGGGGAAACCGTCCCCCCGCGCATGCGTTTTCCCTCACGTTGGCGCTCGCCCAGAAAGCGGGGGGCGGGGGTGTTGCCGTCCCCCCGCGCATGCGTATTCCCTCACGATGGCGCGCGCCCTGAAAGGGAGGGGGCGCCGTCCCCCCGCGCATGCGTTTTCCCTCACGTTGGCGCGCGCCCAGAAATGGAGGGGTGCCGTCCCCCCGCGCATGCGTATTCCCTCACGATTGCGCGCGCCGAGAGAGGAGGCGGTGGCGTCGAGCCAGTAGCCTCCCGGTTGTGTCACGTGCGGCTCGGCGGACGGAGCCCCGGCTCGGGAGTCAAAGGTCCTGGGTTCTAATCCTGACACCGCCGCTTGTCAGCTGGGTGACTTTGGGCCAGTCACTTCACTTCTCTGGGCCTCAGTGACCTCATCTGGAAAATGGGGATGAAGCCCGTGAGCCCCATGTGGGACAACCTGAACACCTTGTATCCCCCCCCCAGCGCTTAGAACAGTGCTTGGCACATAGTGAGCGCTTAACAAATGCCATCATTAATTAATGAATGTGACTTTCCTGACTGGGCCGTTGAGTGGGGGGAACATTTCCGGTCCAGCTGTCAGAGGGGCCTGCTAACGTTAACAGCAGCAGGAGAAGGATAAAAAATAATATTAACAAATAATTGTGGGGGTTCTTAAGCCCTTACTGTGGACGAAGCACTATTCTAAGCCCTGGGGTAATAATAATAATGATTATTATTACTTTTTGTAATAATAATGATTATTATTACTTGTTAAGTGCCAAGCACTGTTGCCAAGCCCTGTTCTAAGCGCTGGGATAGATACAATAATAATAATAATGGCATTTATTAAGCGCTTACTATGTGCAAAGCACTGTTCTAAGTGGTGGGGAGGTTACAAGGTGATCAGGTTGTCCCACATGGCCTCATCCCCATTTTCCAGATGAGGTCACTGAGGCCCAGAGAAGTGAAGTGACTTGCCCAAAGTCACACAGCTGTCGAGTGATGAGGTCAGAATTAGAACCCACAACCTCTGACTCCCAAGCCTGGGCTCTTTCCACTAAACCACACTTATTCATTCAATCGGATTTACTGAGCGCTTACTATGGGCAGGGCGCTGGACTAAACTTTTGGGAGAGGGCAATACAACAACAAACAGTATCATCGTTGTGGGCAGGGAAGGTGCCTATTCATTCATTCAATCGTATTTATTGAGCACTTACTGTGTGCAGAGCACTGTACTAAGCGCTTGGGAAGCACAAGCCTACCAATTTTGTCCTATTGTAATAATAATTATGGTATTTATTAAGCACTTGGGAAGTGGCGTGGCCCGGGCCTGGGTGTCGGGAGGTCCTGGGTTCTAATTCCGGCTCCGCCACTTGTCTGCTGTGTGACCTTGGGCAAGTCACTTTACTTCTCTGGGCCTCACTTCCCTCATCTGTAAAATGGGGTTGGGGAGTGTGAGCCCCACAGGGGACAGGGACTGAGTCCAACCTGATTTGCTTGGATCCAGCGCTTAGCACAGTGCCTGGCACACAGTAAGCACTTAGTCGCTATTATTCAATAAATGCCATTAATTAGCATTTACAAAGTGGAAGGTTGGTTCTGAAATGGGAGTAGTGGAAAATATAAGGGAAAGGCCTCAATCAATCATTGGTATTTATTGAGCGTTTATTATGCGTTAAACACTGTTCTAAGCGCCCAGATGGGTACAAGTTAATTAGGTCGGAAAAGGTCCCTGTCCCTCATGGGCTCACGGTCTAAGTGTGTACAAAGCACTGTACTAAGCGCTTGGGAGAGTCCAGTACAACAGTCGGTAGACGCGATGTCAGCTCACCAAGGGAAAGGCCCTGAGGGTTAAGGAGAGATGTGATGGCAGAGGGCAGGAAACGTGTCTCCTAGTTCTGTTGTGTTGTCCTCTCCCAAGCGCTTAGTACAGTGCTGTGCGCCCAGTAAGCGCTCAATAATGATAGTAATGATGGGATTTATCATTTATTAGAGAAGCAGCATGGCTTATTGGAAAGAGCCTGGGCTTTGGAGTCAGAGGTCATGGGTTCAAATTCCGCTCCGCCACTTGCCAGCTGTGTGACTTTCGGCAAGTCACTTCACTTCTCTGGGCCTCAGTTCCCTCATCTGTAAAATGGGGATTAAGACTGTGAGCCCCACGTGGGACAACCGGATCACCTTGTATCCCCCCAGTGTATAGAACATAGTAAGCGCTTAACAAATACCATCATTATTATTAAGTGCTTACTGTGTGCCAAGCACTGTTCTAAGCACTGGGGAGGTTACAAGGTGATCAGGTGGTCCCACAGGGGGCTCACAGTATTAATCCCCATTTTACAGATGAGGTAACTGAGGCCCAGAGAAGTGAAGTGACTTGCCCGAAGTCACACAGCTGATCCAGAATTTAAACCCATTATCTCTAACTCCAAAGCCCGGGCTCTTTCATTCACTCGTATTTAGTGAGCGCTTACTGCGTGCAGAGCACTGTACTAAGCGCTTGGGAAGTACAAGTTGGCAACATCTAGAGACGGTCCCTACCCAACGACGGGCTCACAAGCCACGCCGCTTCTCTACGAATTATTGAAGGAGGGCGTGAGTGTGAGGTAATAATAACAATCACGGTATTTAAGTGCTTACTATGTGCCAAGCACTGTTCTAAGCATTGGGGGGATACCAGGTCATCAGGTTGTCCCACGTGGGGCTCACGGTCTTCATCCCCATTTTCCAGATGAGAACTGAGGCCCAGAGAAATGAAGCAGAGTGACATGCCCAAGGTCACACAGCAGACAAGTGGCAGCAGATGGGAGGTAAGAGGGAGGAGGATGAAGCAGGTGAGTGGGTTGGTTTCAGAGGAACAGAGGGTGTGAGTTGGGGTGTAGTGGGAGAGGAGTGCAGATAAATAAACCCTGTGTAGGCAGGGACCCTCTCTCTTTAATGATGGCATTTGTTAAGCGCTTACTATGTGCCGAGCACTGTTCTAAGCGCTGGGGGGGGATACAAGTTCATCAGGTTGTCCCACATGGGGCACACAGTCTTCACCCCCCTTTTCCAGATGAGGGAACTGAGGCCCAGAGAAGCAGCGTGGCTCAGTGGAGAAGAGCCCGGGCTTTGGGGTCAGAGGTCGTGGGTTCGAACCCCCCGTTCCGCCAATTGTCAGCTGTGTGACTCTGGGCAAGTCACTTCACTTCTCTGGGCCTCAGTTACCTCATCTGGAAAATGGGGATTGAGACTGTGAGCCCCACGTGGGACAACCTGGTCACCCTGTAACCTCCCCAGTGCTGAGAACAGTGCTTTGCGCGTAGTAAGTGCTTAATAAATGCCATTATTATTATTATTATTATTAAGTGACCTGCCCAAAGTCCCACAGCTGATAACATATTTATTACTCTATTTATTTATTTATTTATTTATTTATTTTACTTGTACAGTTCTATCCTATTTATTTTATTTTGTTGGTATGTTTGGTTCTGTTCTCTGTCTCCCCCTTTTAGACTGTGAGCCCACTGTTGGGTAGGGACTGTCTCTATGTGTTGCCAATCTGTACTTCCCAAGCGCTTAGTACAGTGCTCTGCACATAGTAAGTGCTCAATAAATACAACTGATTGATTGATTGATTGATAAGTGGCAGAGCAGGGATTAGAAACCATGACAGCATGGCTCAGTGGAAAGAGCCTGGACTTTGGAGTCAGAGGTCATGGGTTCAAATCCCGGCTCTGCCAAATGTAGGCTGTGTGACTTTGGGCCAGTCACTTCACTTCTCTGTGCCTCAGTTACCTCATCTGTAAAATGGGAATGAAGACTGTGAGCCCCCTTTGGGACAACCTGACCACCTTGTAACCTCCCCAACCCTTGGAACAGTGCTTTGCACATAGTAAGCGCTTAATTATTATTGTAATACTGTACTAAGCGCTTGGGAAGTACAACTCGGCAACACATAGAGACAGTCCCTACCCAACAGCGGGCTCACAGTCTGTGCCTCAGTTACCTCCATCTGTAAAATGGGGATGAAGACTGTGAGCCCCCTTTGGCACAACCTGACCACCTTGTAACCTCCCCAACCCTTAGAACAGTGCTTTGCACATAGTAAGCGCTTAATAAATGCCATCATTATAATAATAATAATAATGCTCTTTCCACTGAGCCACGCTTCCACTGATCCACCCCAGCCTCCCCAGTACGCCGCCCGACACATAGTAAGCGCTCAGAAACTGCCGCAATTATTAATCCTCTTAGCCAACGCTCAGTAAATAGCAACGATTAAGCGGGAAACTGGTGGCGCAATGGTTTGCGGAGCGTAAGAGGAAAGGGATGTCGATGCAGGCCTGATTTATCTCTTCGGGCTCGATAGTTTTAGCGCCTCATGACTTTTATTTCCTACCGCCCGCCACGGACGAAAGCGAAAGGAAAGAAAAACGCGTCTCTGCGGTCTCACCTCCTTCGCCGGGGTCGGGTCTGCAGGATGGCTGTCGAGAAACCTGTACTTCCCAAGCGCTTAGTACAGTGCTCTGCACGCAGTTGGCGCTCAATAAATACGATTGAATGAATGAATGAATGAATGAGAATCGCTCTGTGCAAAATCTATCCCCAGCCTGTGAGGAGCGAGCTGCTGAGCACTCACTGTGTGCTGAACGCGCTGCTGAGCAACCACTGTGTGCTGAACATCAGACTGAGCACCCGCTCTGTGCTGAGCGCCACGCTGGGGACCCGCTCTGTGCTAAGCGCCACGCTGGGTGCTAACTCTGCCCAGACCGATCAGTATCGAGTCCCTCGTAAGCGCTTAATAAACACCACTCATTATTTTCATTATTATTAATACTATTTGTACTTCCCCAGCGCTTAGTACAGTGCTCTGCACACAGTAAGCGCTCAATAAATACGACTGAATGAATGAATTAGGCTTTCGGAACATTGCTGTGGAAAGTCACTTCACTTCTCTGGGCCTCGAGAGCTTAATAAATACCACTCATTACTATTTTCATGACTATTATTGCAATTAGGCTTTGGGGAACACTGCTGTGGGAAGTCACATCTCTGGGCCTTAAGTGCTTAGTAAACAATACTTAATATTATTTTCATTAATAATGATAATAATAATGATGGCATTTGTTAAGCGCTTACTACACGCAAGGCACTGTTCTAAATGTCGAGGGGGATACAAGGTGATCAGGTTGTCCCACGAGAGGCTCACAGTCTTCATCCCCATTTACAGATGAGGTAACTGAGGCTCAGAGAAGTGAAGTGACTTGCCCAGGGTCACACAGCAGACATGTGGCAGAGCCGGGATTCGAACCCATGACCTCTGACTCCCAAGCCCAGGCTCTTTCCACTGAGCCACGCTGCTTCTCCATTATTATTATCATCATTATTATTATTACTATTAGGCTTTCAGAACACTGCTATGGGAAGTCACCATTTCTCTGGGCCTCAAGTGCTTAATAAATACCACTTAATATTATTTTCATTATTATTATTACTATTAGGCTTTCAGAACACTACTGTGGGAAGACACTTCACTTTTCTGGGCCTCAAATGCTTAATATATACCACTTATTATTATTTTCATTATTATTATTACTATGAGTCTTTCGGGAACACTGCTATGGAAAGTCGCTTCACTTCTCTGGGCCTCAAGTGCTTAATAAATACCACTTATTATTATTTTCATTATTATTATTACTATTCGTCTTTTGGGAACACTGCTATGGGTAAGTCGCTTCACTTCTCTGGGACTCAAGCGCTTAATAATAATGATGGTATTTGTTAAGCGCTTACTATGTGCCAAGCACTGTTCTAAGCGCTGGGGTAGGTACAAGATCATTAGGTGGTCCCATGTGGGGCTCACAGGCTTCATCCCCATTTTACAGATGAGGTAACTGAGGCCCAAAGAATAATAATAGCATTTGTTAAGCGCTTACTATGTGTCAAGCACCGTTCTAAGCTCTGGGATAAATGCAAGGTAATCAGGTTGTCCCACATGGGGCTCACAGTCTTCATCCCCATTTTACAGATAAGGTAACTGAGGCCCAGAGAACAATAATACCAATAACAATAGCATTTGTTAAGCGCTTACTACGTGCCAAGCACTGTTCTAAGCACTGGGATAGATACAAGGTAATCAGTTTGTCCCACATGGGGCTCAGTCTTCATCCCATTTTACAGATGAGGTAACTGAGGGGTGAAGTGACTTGCCCAAATATTATTTTCATTATTATTATTACTATTGGACTTTTGGAATACTGTAATGGGCAAGTCACTTCTCTGGGCCTCAAGTGCTTAATAAATACCACTCATTATTATTTTCATTATTATTACTATGAGGCTTACGGACCACTGCAAAGGGCAAGTCACTTCAGCGCTTAGAACGGTGCTTTGCACATAGTAAGCGTTTAATAAATGCCATCATTATTATTATTATTATTATTCTCTGGACCTCAAGAGCATAATGAATACCACATGTGCAAAGCACTGTTCTAAGCGCTGGGGAGGTTACAGGGTGATCAGGTTGTCCCCCGTGGGGCTCACAGTCTTCATCCCCGTTTTACAGATGAGGTCACTGAGGCCCAGAGAAGTGAAGTGACTCACCCGAAGTCACACAGCTGACAGTTGGCGGAGCCTGGACTTGAACCCATGGCCTCTGACTCCAAAGCCCGGGCTCTTTCCACTGAGCCACGCTGCTTCGCTGCCCCACCCCAGCGCTTAGTACAGTGCCTGGCACATAGTAAGCACTAGGGACTGTCTCTATATGTTGCCAACTTGTACTTCCCAAGCGCTTAGTACAGTAAGCGCTCAATAAATACGATTGATTAACAAATACCACAATTACTATTATTATTATGTGAGCCCCATGTGGGACAGGGACATTGTCCAACCTGATAAACCTGGCTCTACCCCAGCGCCCGACACAGTACTTGACACAGGGTAAATGCTTCATAAATACCCTTAAAAGAAAATAAAAATAAAAAGGCTGAACGAAAGAGCATGGGATTGGGAGTCAGGAAACCTGGGTTCTAATCCCAGCCCCAACCCGTTGCCTGCTGTGAGACCTTGGACAAGTCACTTGACTTTCCTGGGCCTCCGTTTCCCCATCAATCAAAGGTATTTATGGAGCGCTTACCGTGCGCAAAGCCCCGTACGAAGCAGTTGGGAGAGACGTTCCCCGCCCACAACGAGCTTACGGTCTGGAGGGGGAGATGGACAGCGATATAATAATAATAATAATAATAATAATGGCATTTATTAAGCGCTTACTATATGCAAAGCACTGTTCAGGTTGTCCCATGGGGGGCTCACAGTCTTAATCCCCATTTTCCAGATGAGGTAACTGAGGCCCAGAGAAGTTAAGTGAATACATTATAGATATTAGAATCAGTTGAGCGCTTACTATAATAATAATAATAGTAATAATAATAATAATAATAATAATAATGGCATTTGTTAAGCGCTTACTATGTGCAAAGCCCTGTTCTAGGCGCTGGGGTGGATACAAGGTCATCAGGTTGTCCCACGTGGGGCTCACAGTCTTCATCCCCATTTGACAGATGAGGGAACTGAGGCCCAGAGAAGTGAAGTGACTTACCCAAAGTCACACAGCTGACAAGTGGCGAAGCCAGGATTAGAACTCATGACCTCTGACTCCCAAGTCCGGGCTCTTTCCCCTGAGCCACGCTGCTTCTCTAAAGCAGTATTCTAGATAGGAGAAGCCAATCAGTTCAGACACAGAACCAGCCCCAGCTGGGGTAACCCGTCCTCATCCCCATTTTACAGATGAGATAACTGAGGCAGAGAGAAGTGACTTTCCCAAGGTCGCCCAGATACGGCAGGAAGCGCCGCGGGGCTGAGGATGGGATGAGTCGGGGGGGAAAATCCAAAAATAATCCTTCCCCCTCAAATCGGGAACCTCACGCGGGGCGGGGACTGACCTGATGATCTTGGCTCTACCCAGCGCTTAGCCCAGAGTGTGTGCTTAATAATAATAATAATTTTGGTATTAGTTAAGCGCTTACTATGTGCCAAGCACTGTTCTAAACGCTGGGGGAGATACAAGGTGACCAGGTTGTCCCCCGTGGGGCTCACAGTCTTCATCCCCGTTTTCCAGAGGAGGAAACTGAGGCCCAGAGAAGTGAAGTGACTCGCCCAGCTGACGAGCGGCGGCGGAGCCGGGATTAGAACCCACGACCTGTCTTTCCGCTGAGCCACGCCGCTCTTCTAGATACCACGTGCCGATCCTGAGGGCCGGAGAGGCGAGGAAAGGGATATGGAGGTTAGTCGTGACGTCCTTTGGTCTCCGAATAAGCGCTCGGTAAACACGACTGACTGGATGAATGGATATTTAAGCGCTTCAAAGCCTTACCGAAGGCCCGTCTCCTCCGGGAGGCCTTCCCTGACTGAGCCCCCCACTTTTCCTCTTCCGCGTCGCCCCGACTTTGGCTCCCTTCCTTCATCCCCCCGTCCCAGCCCCTCCGTCCCCCTCCCTCATTTCTTTCTTTCTCTTCCTGCCCGTCTCCCCCTCTGAACCGTCAGCTCCCTGTGGGCAGGGAACGGGTCCGTTTATTAGTCTATCGCCCTCTCCCCAGCGCTCATCACAGTGCTCCGCACCCGGTAAGCGCCCGCTGCCTACGGCTGAATAATGATAAAGATGGTATTTGTTAAGCGCTTACTATGTGCAAAGCACTAAGCGCTGGGGGGATATAAGGTGACCCACCGCTTGTCAGCTGTGTGACTTTGGGCAAGTCTCTGGGCCTCAGTTCCCTCATCTGTAAAATGGGGATTGGGACTGTGAGCCCCACATGGGACAACCTGATCACCTTGTATCCCCCAGCGCTTAGAACAGTGCTTTGCACATAGTAAGCGCTTAATAAATACCATCATTATTATTATTCTTCTCTGGGCCTCAGTTCCCTCATCTGTAAAATGGGGATTGGGACTGTGAGCCCCACGTGGAACAACCTGATCACCTTGTATCCCCCCAGCGCTTAGAACAGTGCCTTGCGCATAGTAAGCGCTTAATTAATGCCATCATTATTCTTCTTCTTCTCTGGGCCTCAGTTCCCTCATCTGTAAAATGGGGATCAAGGCCGTGAGCCCCACGTGGGACAACCTGATCACCTTGTATCCCCCCCGCGCTTACAACGGTGCTTTGCGCATAGTAAGCGCTTAACAAATACCACCATTATTATTATTCTCTGGTCCTCAGTTCCCTCATCCACAGAATGGGGATTGGGACTGTGAACCCCCCGTGGGACAACCCGATCACCTTGTATCCCCCCAGCGCTTAGAACAGTGCTTCGCACATAATAAGCGCTTAACAAATACCATCGTTATCATTATTATTATCACGTTGTCCCACGTGGGGCACACAGTCTTCATCCCCACTTGACGGACGAGGGAACCGAGGCCCGGGGAAGTGAAGCGGCAAAGTCACCCAGCTGACAACTGGCGGGATTCGCTCATCCATTCGATCGTATTTACTGAGCGCTTACCGTGTGCAGGGCGCTGTACTAAGCGCTTGGGAAGCCCAAGTTGGCAACATAGAGAGACGGTCCCTACCCGACGGTCTGGAAGACTGGAACCCCTGACCTCTGACCCCAAAGCTCTTTCCACTGAGCCACGCTGCTTCTCTGAATGAAGGAACGGCCCCGGCCGCGTCGGGAAGGAAGCTTTATTACCGTTTGGAGGCGCCTAATTTAAAAACGTCAGTCGTCTCCCTTACGGATCCCTTTTCGGAAGAAGGTGGAGGTGCCAGTGTATATTCTGTACCAGGCTAAAATCCGCCGCCGGGGCGGCTCCGTCTCCGGGGGGCGGGAGGGGGGGGGACCCCCCGCCGTCGTCGAGGCCTTGTCCGTCACGGCCCTGCCCGCGGGACCCCTCGCCCGAGCGAGACCCCGGTGCCCGGCGGAGGCGGGGGGGCCGATCCCGGGCGGACGCCGAGGCGGTTCCAGTGTAGACGCCCCGCCCGCGGGCGCCGCTTCCCCGGGCAAGGCACATCGAACCCCCACGGGCGCCGGGGGGGAGGGTGGTCGGGTCCGGCCGTGGCCGCCGAGCGCCAGGGCCGCCCCGCGGAGGCTTCGGCGGCTACAAGAGGACGCACTTCTTGGCGCTCCTCTTGGCCGGCGGGTCGAGCACGGCCCGGACGGCGGCGGCGAACACCTCCCTGACGCCGTCCTGGGTCAGGGCGGAGCACTCCAGGTAGCGGACGGCGCCCACCTGCTTGGCCAGGGCGGCCCCTTGCTGGGGCGTGGTGGGCGCCAGGCTCTGCTCCTTGAGCCGCCTGACCGTCTCCGAGTCCCGGCGCAGGTCGCTCTTGGTGCCCACCAGCAGGACGGGCACGTCCGGGCAGTGGTGGGCCACCTCCGGGTGCCACTTGTGCCGCACGTTGGCGTAGGAGGAGGGGCTGCCCACGGAGAAGCAGATGACGAAGACGTTGGTCTGCGGGTAAGACAGGGTGCGCAGGCGGTCGTACTCCTCCTGGCCGGCCGTGTCCCACAGGTTGAGGCTGACCGGCCGCCCGTCCACCGACAGCTGCGCGCTGTAGTTGTCGAACACCGTGGGGATGTACTCCTCGGGGAACGCGTTGGTCGTGTAGCTGATCAGCAGGCACGTCTTGCCCACCGCCCCGTCGCCCACCACCACGCACTTGATCGTCTGCATCCTGGACGGGCGCCCTCCCCGCCCCGGGCGGAGGCGCGGGCCGCGAGGACGGACGCGCCGGACGGCTCGGCGCTCGCCGGGGCTCCGCTTGGTCGCGGGCAGGGGAGGCGTCTGCTTCTAAATAATAATAATGACGCTGTTCTAAGCGCTGGAGGAGATCATAATGATAATGATGATGATGGTATTTGCTAAGCGCCGACTATGTGCCAAGCACCGTTCTAAGCGCTGGGGTGGATGATAATAATTATAATGATGGTATTATTTGTTAAGCGCCGACTATGTGCCAAGCACTGTTCTAAGCGCTGGGGGAAAGGATGATAATAATAATGATGGTATTATTTGTTAAGCGCCGACTATGTGCCAAGCACTGTTCTAAGCACTAGGGTGGATGATGATAATAATAATAAGGATGGTATTATTTGCTAAGCGCCGACTATGTGCCAAGCACTGTTCTAAGCGCTGGAGGAGAGGATAATAATAATAATGATGGTATTATTTGTTAAGCGCTGACTATGTGCCCAGCACTGTTCTAAGCGCTGGGGTGGATGATAATAATAATAATGATGGTATTATTTGTTAAGCACTGACTATGTGCCCAGCACTGTTCTAAGCGCTGGAGGAGAGGATAATAATAATAATGATGGTATTATTTGTTAAACGCTGACTATGTGCCAAGCACTGTTCTAAGCGCTGGGGGAGAGGATAATAATAATAATGGTGGTATTATTTGTTAAGCGCCGACTATGTGCCAAGCACTATTCTAAGTGCTGCGGGAGATGATGATAATTATAATGATGGTATTATTTGTTAAGCGCCGACTATGTGCCAAGCACTGTTTTAAGCGCTGGGGGAGATGATGATAATTATAATGACAGTATTATTTGTTAAGCGCCGACTATGTGCCAAGCCAAGCACTGTTCTAAGCGCTGGAGGAGAGGATAAGAATAATAATAATGATGGTATTATTTGTTAAGCGCCGACTATGTGCCAAGCACTGTTTTAAGTGCTGGGGGAGATGATGATAATAATAATGATGGTATTATTTGTTAAGCGCCGACTATGTGTGCCAAGCACTGTTCTAAGCGCTGGGGTGGATGATGATAATAATAATAAGGATGGTATTATTTGCTAAGCGCCGACTATGTGCCAAGCACTGTTCTAAGCACTGGGGGAAAGGATGATAATAATAATGATGGTATTATTTATTAAGGGCCGACTATGTGTACCAAGCACTGTTCTAAGCGCTGCGGGAGAGGATGATAATTATAATGACGGTATTATTTGTTAAGCGCCGACTATGTGCCAAGCACTGTTCTAAGCACTGGGGGAGATGATGATAATAATAATGATGGTATTATTTGTTAAGCGCCGACTATGTGCCAAGCACTGTTCTAAGCGCTGGGGTGGATGATGATAATAATAATGCTGGTATTATTTGTTAAGCGCCGACTATGTGCCAAGCACTGTTCTAAGCGCTGGGGGAGATGATGATAATAATAATGATGGTATTATTTGTTAAGCGCCGACTATGTGCCCAGCACTGTTCTAAGCGCTGGGGGGGATGATGATAATTATAATGATGGTATTATTTGTTAAGCGCCGACTATGTGCCAAGCACTGTTCTAAGCGCTGGGGGAGAGGATGATAATAATAATGATGGTATTATTTGTTAAGCGCCGACTATGTGCCAAGCACTGTTCTAAGTGCTGGGGGAGATGATGATAATTATAATGATGGTATTATTTGTTAAGCGCCGAGTATGTGCCAAGCACTGTTCTAAGCGCTGGGGGAGATGATGATAATAA
Organism: Tachyglossus aculeatus; assembly: GCF_015852505.1. Lineage (NCBI taxonomy): Eukaryota > Metazoa > Chordata > Mammalia > Monotremata > Tachyglossidae > Tachyglossus > Tachyglossus aculeatus. The sequence goes on along the minus strand of NC_052071.1, from coordinate 5,008,646 downwards.
TAATGATGGTTTTATTTGCTAAACACCAACTATGATAATAATAATAATAATAATGGCATTTATTAAGCGCTTACTATGTGCCAAGCACTGTTCTAAGCGCTGGGGTAAATGATAATAATAATAATAATGGTATTTCTTAAGCACCGACTATGTGCCAAGCACTGTTCTAAGCACCGGTGGAGAGGATAACAATAATAATAATAATGATGGTATTATTTGTTAAGCGCCGAACTATGTGCCAAGCACTATTGTAAGCGCTGAGGTAGATGCTAATAATAATAACAATGGTATTTGTTAAGCGCCGACTATGTGCCAAGCACTGTTCTAAGCCTTGGGGTAGATGATAATAATAATAATAATGATGATGGTATTTGTTAAGCGCCCACTATCTGCCAAGCACTGTTCTAAGCGCTGTGGGAGATGATAATAATAATGTTGGTATTTGTTAAGCACTTGTGCCAAGCACTGTTCTAAGCACCGGGGTGGACAGAAGATAATCAGGTTGTCCCACGTGGGGCTCACACTTTTAACCCCCATTTTCCAGATGAGGGAACTGAGGCCCAGAGAAATGAAGTGACTTGCCCCAAATCACACAGCTGGCAGTTGGCGGAGTCGGGATTTGAACCCATGACCTCTGAGTCCAAAGCCCGGGCTCTTTCCACTGAGCCACGCTGCTTCTCAAGCGCTTAGTACAGTGCTCTGCACATAGTAAGCGCTCAGTAAATACGACTGATTGATGATGAGTGGCGGATCTTGCCTACCCACTCTACTATCCTCTCCCAAGCGCTCAGTACAGTGCTCTGCACACGACAGGCCACCAGCCTCTCAAGGGCAGGGGCTCAGGTCTACCCGCGCTTGGCGTGTAGTATTGCGAAGCGCTTAGTATGTGCAGGGCACTGTACTGAGCGCTGGGGTGGATCCAAGCTAAGCAGGCTGGACACAGTCCCTGTCCCAGCGCAGTCTTTGTTCATTCAGTCGTGTTTATTGAGCGCTTTCTGTGTGCAGAGCACTGCGCTGAGCGCTTTGGAGAGGACCGTACAACAATAAACAGAAACGTTCCCCGGCCACGACGAGCTGACAGTCTGGACTCATCGGGGATTTGAACCCGGAACCTACCTCTCACATCCCGGGCGAGAATCAGCGCTCTGGACCGGTCTCCATCCCCATTTTCAAGACGAGGGAACTGAGGCCCGGAGAAGTGAAGTGACTCGCCCAAGGTCACCCGGCAGACAAGCGGCAGAGCCGGGATGAGAAATCGGGCCCTCCTATCCTCACCGTGAGGGCCACAAGCCCCTCGCCGCCCATTTTATAAGGATATAGAGAAGCAGCGTGGCTCAGTGGAAAGAGCCCGGGCTTGGGAGTCAGAGGTCGTGGGTTCTAATCCCGGCTCCACCAATTGTCAGCTGTGTGACTCTGGGCAAGTCACTTCACTTCTCTGGGCCCCAGTTCCCTCATCTGTCAAATGAGAATTAAGACTATGAGCCCCCTGTGGGACAACCTGATCTGCTTGTATCCACCCTGGTGCTTAGAACAGTGCTTGGTACATAGTAAGCGCTTAACAAATACCATTATTATTATTATTATTATTATTATTATTATTATTATTATTATTATCATTAGGAAGCCCCTTCCCACCCGGCCCTGGTTCTCGCCCCGGGCCGCCCCTCTTGCCCCCCAACTTTCCACCTTAGGGGGTGGGGAAGGGAAGTAACGGAGGGGAGTGGGGGAGAAATCACAGTGGGGAAATCATGGAGGGGGAAATTCATTCCATCGTACTTATTGGGAGCTTCCGGTGTGCGGGGCACTGTGCTAAGCACCTCGGAGAGGAAGACAAAACCATAAACGGATGCGTTTGTTGCCCGAGAGGGGGTCAGAGTCCAGGGGGGCTACGGGGGAGGATCACAGTGGGGAAACCATGGAGGGGGGGATTCATTCCATTAACTGGGCGCTTCCAGCGTGCGGGGCACTGTGCTAAGCGCTTGGGAGAGGATGACAGAACGATTAACAGACACATTTGCTGCCCAGGGGGAGCTCAGAGCCCAGGGGGATCATGGTGGGGGGAGCATGGGAAGGGGAGGGAATCTCAAGGGGGAATCACGGGGCGGCGGGGGGGAACAGAGGAAAAGAACCACAGGGAAGAAATCGCAGGGGGGAAATCACATGGAGGGGAATCAGAGGGAAGGAATCACAGGAGGGGGAATCACAGGGAGAAAGATCACGGGGGGGGGGGGAATCAGAGAGAAGGAATCATAGAAGGGGAATCGGAGGGAGGGAATCAGGGAAGGAATCATGGGGAGGAGTCGCAGATGGAGAATCAAAGGGGAAGGAATAAAGAAGGGAGAAATCAGGGAAAAAATCACGGGAGGGGCAATCACAGGGCAAGAAGTCACGGGTGGGGGGAGAAAACACGGGGAAATCAGGGAAGGAATCATGGGGGGGGAATTACGGGGAAATCAGAGGGAAGGAATAAAGGGGGGAATTCACAGATGGAGAATCAAAGGGGAAGGAATCGGGGGGGAGAAATCAGAGGGAAGAAATCACGGGGGGGAAATCAGGGAAGGTATCACGGGGGGGAATTACAGAGAAGAAGTCACGGGGGAAATCATAGGAGGGGAATCAGAGGGAGGGAATCAGGGAAGGAATCATGGGGAGGAGTCGCAGATGGAGAATCAAAGGGGAAGGAATAAAGAAGGGAGAAATCAGGGAAAAAATCACGGGAGGGGCAATCACAGGGCAAGAAGTCACGGGTGGGGGGAGAAAACACGGGGAAATCAGGGAAGGAATCACGGGGGGGGAATTATGGGGAAATCAGAGGGAAGGAATAAAGGGGGGAATTCACAGATGGAGAATCAAAGGGGAAGGAATCGGGGGGGAGAAATCAGAGGGAAGAAATCACGGGGGGGAAATCAGAGGGAAGGTATCACGGGGGGGAATTACAGAGAAGTAGTCACGGGGGAAATCATAGGAGGGGAATCAGAGGGAGGGAATCACATATGGAGAATCAAAGGGAAGGACTCAAGGAGGGGAGAAATCAGAGGGAAAAAAATCACGGGGGGGGGATCACAGGGAGAGAAATCACGGGGGGGGGATCAGAGGGAAGAAATCACGGGTGGAGGGGAAATCACAAGGCAGGGGGTGGAAATCAGAGGGAAAGAATCCCAGCGAGGGAATCCCAGGTGGGGAATGAAAGCCCACCGTTGGGTAGGGACCGTCTCTACATGTTGCCAACTTGTACTTCCCAAGCGCTTCGTACTGTGCTCTGCACACAAGTAAGCGCTCAATAAGTACGATTGAATGAATGAATGAAAGGGGGGCGAACAGGGAAGAAATCACGGCGAGGGGGGGGAACCACAGAGTGGGGGAATCAGAGGGAAGGAATCCCAGGAGGGGGAATCCCAGGTGGAGAATCAAAGGGGATGGAATCGGGGGGGGGGGGGGGAGAGAAATCAGAGGGAAGAAAGTCATGGGAAGGGAATCAGAGGGAGGGATCACAGATGGAGAATCAAAGGGAAGGAACCAAGGGGGGGGAGAAATCAGAGGGAAAAAAATCACTGGAGGGAATCACAGGGAGAGAAATCACCGATGGGGGGGGGGCGGGGATCAGAGGAAAGAAATCACGGGTCGGGGGAGAAATCACAAGGGGTGGGGGTGGAAATCAGAGGGAAAGAATCCCAGGGAGGGAATCCCAGGTGGGGAATGAAAGGGAAGGAATCAAGGGGCGGGGGGGGGGGGGGGGAGGATAACGGGGAAGAAATCACGGCGGAGAGAGGGGAACCACAGAGTGGGGGAAATCAGAGGGAAGGAATCCCGGGAAGGGGAATCCCAGGTGGAGAATCAAAGGAGAAGGAATCAATGGGTGGGGGGAGAAATCAGAGGGAAGAAATCACGGGGACGGGGGGAATCACAGGAGGAGAATTAGAGGGAGGGAATCATGGGGGGGATCACAGAAGGAGAATCAAAGGGAAGGAAACAAGGAGGGGAGAAATCAAGAGGGAAAAAATCACGGGGGGGGGGAGTCACAGGGAAGGGGGGGTCAGAGGGAAAGAATCCCAGGTGGGGAATGAAAGGGAAGGAATCGGGGGAGGGGGGGGTAATAACAGGGAAGAAACCACAGAGGGGGGGAATCAGAGGGAAGGAATCCCAGGGGGAGAATCAAAGGGAAGGAATCAGGGGGGATAACAGGGAAGGAATCATAGGGAGAGAAATCACCGGGGCGGGGGGGAATCAGAGAGAAGGAATCACGGGGGGGGGGGGGAATCCCAGGGAGGGAATCCCGGGGGGGGAAGGGAAGGGAATTCCAGGGAAGGGGACCGTCCCACGGACGGAAATCCCATGGGGGGGGGGGGGATGGGCAGGGGGGACGGGACCCCCGTGGGAGGATCACGGGAAAGGGGGCGGGGGGGTCACGCGGGGTGATCGGGGTGAAAGGTCATCCCGCCCCCAGCCCTCACCGTCAGCCTCCGGGGACCCGTGGGCAAAAGTGCCGCCGCCGCCGCCGCCGCCGCCTCCTCTTCTCTCTTTCTCGGGGCCGCCGGTCCCGACTTACATCCGGGGGCCCGCCCCCCGCGCAGGCGCCGCAAAACCGCCCCCGCGGCCCGCTGGGAAATGTAGTTCCCGGGGAGGTGGGAGCAGGAGAGGCCGCGCACGCGCATACGCGCTCCCTCCTTTCCCGGGCGACGCCCCGGCACCCCCTGGGAAATGTAGTTCCCGGGAGGGAGAGGCCGCGCACGCGCACACGCTCGCCCTCCTTTCCCGCGCCTCGCCCTCTGGGAAAGATAGTTCCGGGGAGCGGGAGGGCGAGGCCGCGCACGCGCACACGCCGGCCCTCCTTTCCCGCGCGTCGCCCTCTGGGAAAGGTAGTTCCCGAGGGTGGCGGGGGGGGGTACTCAGAGGGAAGGAATCACGGGAGAAATTCATAGACGGAGAATCAAAGGGGAAGAAATCACGGGGGGGGGGGGGAATCAGAGGGAATATATGTACCTGTATATATGTATATATGTTTGTACATATTTATTACTCTATTTATTTTACTTGTCCATATTTATTCTACTTATTTTATTTGGTTTATGTTTTGTTTGTCGTCTGAATCAGAGGGAATATATGTACCTGTATATATGTATATATGTTTGTACATATTTATTGCTCTATTTATTTTACTTGTCCAAATTTGTTCTATTTATTTTACTTGGTTTATGTTTTGTTTGTCGTCTGAATCAGAGGGAATATATGTACCTGTATATATGTTTGTACATATTTATTACTCTATTTATTTTACTTGTCCATATTTGTTCTATTTATTTTACTTGGTTTATGTTTTGTCGTCTGAATCAGAGGGAATATATGTACCTGTATATATGTATATATGTCTGTACATATTTATTACTCTATTTATTTATTTTACTTGTCCATATTTATTCTATTTATTTTATTTGGTTTATGTTTTGTCGTCTGAATCAGAGGGAATATATGTGCCTGTATATATGTTTGTACATATTTACTACTCTACTTATTTATTTATTTTACCTTTACATATTTATTCTATTTATTTTATTTGGTTTATATGTTTTGTTTTGTCGTCTTTCTCCCCCTTATATGTTTTGTTTTGTCTCCCCCTTCTAGACCGTGAGCCCGCTGTCGGGTAGGGCCCGTCTCTTTATGAACTCCAAGCGCTTAGTACAGTGCTCTGCACATAGTAAGCGCTCAATAAATACGACTGATGATGATGTTGCCAACTTGTACTTCCCAAGCGCTTAGTACAGTGCTCTGCGCACAGGAAGCGCTCAATAAAGACGATTGAATGAATGGATGGATGGATAGATGAATGAATGAATGAATGAAGGGAAGAAATAACGGGGGGGAAAATCAGAGGGAAGGTATCACGTGGGGGGGAGGAGGTGGGGCCGCGCATGCGCACACGCCCGTCCTTTCCCGCCGGTGCCGCGGCCGTTGGTGTCGTCACGTGATCGCGAAGCCCGCCCTCGCTATAACGCGACTTCCGACAACACCCGCCGTCTCCCAGTGAGGGAAGCCTAAGGGTTAGAGCCCGGGCCTGGGGGACGGGAGGACCTGGGTTCTCACCCCGACTCCATCATCATTCATCCATCCATCCACTCATTCATAATTATGGTATTTCTTACAACGGTTCCTCCACAGCATTAGCAAGGTTACGTGTTATAGCAGAAGACAGGACGTTCTGGAAAAACTACACCCACAGAGTCGCTATGAACCGGAAAGGACTCGATGGCACTTGATAATTTATTATTAATAATAATGTGTTAATGATACATTATTAATCATCATGAATAATGTAATAATAAGAGATTATTAATAATGGTATTTGTTAAGCACTTACTACGTGCCAGGCACCGTTTTAAGTGCTGGGGGGGGAATGCCAGGTGATCAGGTTGTCCCACTGGGGGGCTCACAGTCTTCATCCCCATTTGACAGGTGAGGTGACTGAGGCACAGAGAAGTGAGGTGACTTGCCCAAGGCCACACAGCAGACGAGGGACAGAGCCAGGTGGAGAACGCATGACCTTCCGACTTCCAACCCCGGGGAACTCTCCGCTAGGCCTTGCTGCTTCAATCGCTCAGTGCTATTTACTGAGCACTTCCTGTGTGCTAAGCGTTTGGGAGAGGACAATTCAACAATAAACAGATGCATTTCTTGCCCACAGGGAGCTGACAGGCTGCAGTGGCTCCACCATTTGTCTGCTGGGGGTCTCTGGGTCCCTATCTCGGGGTGAGGGGGTGGTCTCTGAGGAGAGGGCTCTCCATGTCCTCACCCCGGGGTCTCTGAGGAGAGGTCTCTATGTCCCCACTCCGGGGGGGGGCGGTCTTTGAGGAGAGGTCTCCATGTCTCCACCCCTGAGATCTCTGAGGAGGGGTCTCTGAGGAGAGGTCTCTGTGCCCACCCCTGGGGGTCTCTGAGAAGAGGTCTCGTCTCTCTGAAGAGAGGTCTCTATGTCCCCACCCCGGGGGGGGGTCTCTGAGGAGAGGTCTCTCCATGTCCCCACCCCTGGGGGTCTCTGAGGAGAGGTCTCTGTGTCCCCCAACCCCGGGCGTCTCTGAGGAGGTCTCTGTGTCCCCACCGCTGGGGGTCTCTGAGGAGAGGTCTCTATGTCCCCACCCCGGGGGTCTCTCTCTGAGGAGAGGTCTCTGGTCTCTCTGAGGAGAGATCTCTGTCCCCACCACTGGGGGTCTCTGAGGAGAGGTCTCCGTGTCCCCACTCCTAGGGTCTCTGAGGAGAGGTCTCTGTATCCCCCCCACCCCGGGGGTCTCTAAAGAGAGGTCTACATCTCTCCATCCCTGGCCATCTCCGAGGAGAGGTCTCTGGTCTCTCTCAGGAGAGGTCCGTGTGTCCCCCCCCCCGCCCCGGGGGTCTCTAAAAGGCCTCCCTGTCTCAACCCCTGAGATCTCTGAGGAGGGGTCTCTCCACGTCCCCACTCCTGAGGGTCTCTGAGGAGAGGTCTCTGTGTCCCCCCCACCCCGGGGGTCTCTGAGAGGCCTCCCTGTCTCCACCCCTGAGATCTCTGAGGAGGGGGTCTCTCCATGTCCCCACCCTGGGGGTTTCTGAGGAGAGGTCTCTGGCCTCTCTGAGGAGAGGTTTCTGTGTCCCCCCCCCCACCCCGGGGGTCTCTGAGGAGAGGTCTCCATGTCTCCACCCCTGGGGGTCTCCGAAGAGAGGTATCTCCACGTCCCCAGCCCGGGGGTCTCTGAGGAGAGGTCTCTGTGTCCCCACTTCGAGGGTCTCTGAGGAGAGGTCTCTGTACCCCCCCCCCACCCCGGGGGTCTCTGAGGAGAGGTCTCTGGTCTCTCTGGAGAGGTCTCTGTATCCCCACCGCTGGGGGGTCTGAGGAGAGGTCTCTGTGTCCCCCACCCAGGTCTGTGAGGAGAGGTCTCTTGTCTCTCCGAGGACAGGTCTCTGAGAAGTCTCTGTCTCTCCTACCCCGGGGGGTCTCTGAGAAGAGGTCTCTGCCCCACCCCCGGGGGTCTCTGAGGAGAGGTCTCTCCATGTCCCCACTCCAGGGGTCTCTGAGGAGAGGTCTCTGGGGTCTCTGAGGAGAGGTCTCTGTGTCCCCCCCACCCTGGGGGTCTCTGAGGTCTCTCCATGTCCCCATCCCTGGGGGTCTCTGAGAGGTCTCTGTGTCCCCCACCCCGGGGTTCTCTGAAGAGAAGTCTCTGTGTCCTCACCCCGGGGGTCTCTGAGGAGAGGTATCTGGTGTCTCTGAGGAGGGGTCTCTGTTCTCTGAGGAGAGATCTCTGTGCCCCCCCACCCCGGGGGTCTCTGAGGAGAGGTCTCTCCATGTCCCCACCTCGGGGGTCTCTGAGGGGAGGTCTCTGTGTCCCCCCCGCCGGGGGTCTCTGTGGAGACATCTCTGTGTCACCTACCCCGGAGGTCTCTGAGGAGAGGTCTCGTCTCCGTGAGGAGAGATCTCCGTGTCCCCACCCCGGGGGGGGGGGGTCTCTCTCTGAGGAGAAGGTTAAGTCACTTCCCTTCTCTGGGCCTCAGTTCCCTCATCTGGAAAATGGGGATGCGGGTGCAGCTCTGCCTCTTCTGGGATCCAAGAAGCTGATCCCCCCGCTACACCCCCAAATACTAACCGCTTAACAACTGCCATACACATAATAATTAATAATAATTATGATGATGATAGTAAAGAGCTATTATCATTATTATTGTTGCCATCCAGGAAGCTGCAAAAGGAGAAAGGGGCTTCAAGCAGCGGAACAGCGCCCCTTAGTGGCAAGATCTGGGGAAGCAGCACGCTCTTGGAGCCAAAAGACCTGGGTTCTAATCCTACTCTGCCACTTGTCTGTTTTGAGACTGCGGGCGAGTCACTTCCCTTCACTTGAGAAGCAGCGTGGCTCAGTGGAAAGAGCCCGGGCTTGGGGGTCAGAGGTCAGGGGTTCTAATCCCAGCTCCGCCACATTTCAGCTGTGTGACTGTGGGCGAGTCACTTCACTGAGCCTCACTTCCCTCATCTGTAAAATGGGGATTAAGACTGTGAGCCCCACGTGGGACAACCTGATCACCTTGTATCCCCCTCCCGGCGCTTAGAACAGTGCTTTGCACATAGTGAGCACTTAAATGACATCATTCTTCTTCTTCTTCTCTGGGCCTCAGAGCACAACCTCCTCACCTCCACAGAAATCTCCGCTCTTTTGACCCCACTGGCTTCTGTCGAGGCGTCGTGCTCCATCCAGTCTCGGGACCCAAGCTTCCTTCCCTCGGTGACCAAATAGACGCCCTCAACACCACCCCCTCTATTGAACCCAAATCAATCGCTCCCCTCGGCCGACGTCGTATCGCTAACCCCCAGCCCGCCACCTCCGCTCTCCTGCTCCGGCAGAAATCTAGGTATCGGGCCCACCTCCACTTTCATTCATTCGTTCAGTCGTATTTACTGAGCGCTTACTGTGTGCAGAGCACTGTACTAAGCGCTTGGGAAGTACAAGTTGGCCACATCTAGAGACGGTCCCTACCCACTTCATCCTTGCCTGCTTTACCTCTGCCCTGTGAAATTATTTCTCCAACCTTATTAAACCCCCAAGCCCATCGCCCTCTCCAGACGCCTTAAACTCCTTCCTTGCCAACTTGTACTTCCCAAGTGCTTAGTCCAGTGCTCTGCACAAAGTAAGCGCTCGATAAATACGATTGAATGAATTGAATGAATGAAAAACCCCCACCCCTCCTCCTCTTCCATCCCCTCGTGACCTGGCCGCCGATTTTACTGAGAGAATCGAAACTCTCAGGCGTCACCTCCCTAAAAACCTCCCCCGCCCATTCTTCAATTCCTCATCTGTAAAATGGGGATTAAGACCGTGAGTCCCCCGATCACCTTGTAACCTCCCCAGCGCTTAGAACAGTGCTTTGCACATAGTAAGCGCTTAATAAATGCCATTATTATTTTCTGAGCCTCAGTGACCTCATCTGGAAAATGGGGATTAAGACCATGACACACACACACCCCCCCCCCCCCCCCCGCCGCCGTGGGACAACCTGATCACCTTGTAACCTCCCCAGTGCTTAGAACAGTGCTTTACACATAGTAAGCGCTTAATAAACGCCATTATTATTATTTTCTCAGCTTCAGTGACCTCATCTGGAAAATGGGGATGAAAACTGTGAGCCCCCCGTGGGACGACCTGATCACCTTGTAACCTCCCCAGCGCGTAGAACAGTGCTTTGCACATAGTAAGCGCTTAATAAATGCCATTTATTATTATTTTCTGAACCTCAGTGACCTCATCTGGAAAATGGGGATGAAAACTGCGAGCCCCCCGTGGGACAACCTGATCACCTTGCAACCTCCCCAGCGCTTAGAACAGTGCTTTGCACATAGTAAGCGCTTAACAAATGCCATTATTATTATTATGGGGATGAAAACTGTGAGCCCCCCATGGGACAACCTGATCACCTTGTAACCTCCCCAGCGCTTAGAACAGTGCTTTGCCCATAGTAAGCGCTTAATAAATGCCACTTATTATTATTTTCTGAACCTCAGTGACCTCATCTGGAAAATGAGGATGAAAACTGCGAGCCCCCCGTGGGGCAACCTGATCGCCTTGTATCTCCCCCCCCACCCCCAGTGCTTAGAACAGTGCTTCTTCGCACATACTGAGCGCTCAGCGAACGCCTTCATTATCATCACCGCTGCGACTGAATCAACCCCCTGCACGTGAGGTGAAAAAGGCTTAAAATTCGCTTTATTGAAACCGCTCCCGCCCCCGCCGCCCCCGTTTCCCTCCTCCTCTGCGGGGCCGGGGGTGGGGAAGGGGCTTCCGGGGCCACTCAGCTCATCGGGATGGGGGTGGGGGGGGGTCGGTGGGGGTTGGGGGGGGGGGTCGTCTCAACACACAAACTACGATTAATTTGGGGGGGGGGGGGTCGGGGGGAGGAGAACGGAACGGGACAAAAAGAAATCAAAACCGGAGAGGGCCTCTACAGACCCCATCCTCACCCCGATCCTATCCGCGGGGGGTGAGGGACATTGCTGTTGGGGGCTAGAGCGGGTAGGGGGGTGGGCTTCGGCCCGGGGGGCTGGCGGGGCGCACGGAGGCGGTGCGGGGGTCTTTTGGGGGGGGAAAGGGGGGCGGCGGACGGGCATGGGAACGTGGCTCCGGCGTCGTCGGGGCCCCCCTCCCCGCCCCCCTCCCCGCGCCGGGGGGTCGGGCTCCGTCCCCGGCTAGTATCGGCGGCGCTTGTTGGGGTCAAAGTCCCTGGCGGGCGCTCCGCGGCCGAAGCCCGGGGTGCCGGCGCCCATGGCCCCGATTCCTTCCATGGCACCGCCCTGGCCGAAGCGCTCGTTGGGCGGCGGGGTCTGCGGGAAAGGGGGGGGGGGGGGGGGACACGGAGGGCGGCCCGTCAGGTCGCGGCCCCGCGCCCGCGCCCGGCGCCCGCCCCGCGCCCTCCCGCCGCCTCCTTACCAGCCCCATGGCTCCGTCGGGCATCATGGGGCCGGGGGCGTTGGGGGCCCCGGCGGCCACGTTGGCGCCGCCCACGGCTCCTCGGCTGTTCATGCCCATGGCGCCTGCAAGGGCAGAGCGGGTCCGTCGGTCCCGGGGGGCGCGCGGGCCGGCGGGGACGGGGGGGGGCGTGGCCGGGGGGGGGGGGGGGGTCGGCGCGGGGGGCACGGGGAGGGGGGGGGGACGGTCCCGGGGGCGCCCCCCCAGGAGCCCCACCTCGGCCCAGGTCCCCCGCATGCGGCTCCAGGGCTCCTCTCCAGGCGGGATGGGGCAGAGAGGAGGGCAGCGGCGGCGGCGGCGGCGGCGGCGGCGCGGGCCTGTGCAGGTGCGAGCCCGCCGCGGTCCAGGAGGAGGAGGAGGAGGAGGCCCCCGGGGGCGGGGGGACGGGGTCCTTACCTCCCATGCCCAGCTGGCTCATCCGCATCTCCTGCTCTCTCTGCAACACGACAGGGCGAGGGGCGCGCGGGTCGGGGGCCGCCCGGACCGGGGACCCACCCGCCCGCCCCCCCCCCCCCCCCCCCCGCCCCCCCCGGGGCCGCGGCCGGGCGCCTCCCCGCTGCTGCGCCCGCGGCCGGACGCTCGGGAGGTACCCGCGGGAAGCGCTCACTACGGGGAATGGGTCTAGCCATCGTTCTACCGTCCCTCTCCCGAGCGCTTAGCACAGCGCTCTGCACACAGGAAGCGCTCACGACGGGGAATGGCTCTAGCCATCGTTCTACCGTCCTCTCCCGAGCTCTTAGTACAGCGCTTTGCACACATGTAGCAATCAATACGGGGAATGGGCCTAGAGATCCCGTCCTCTCCCGAGCGCTTAGTACAGCGCTCTGCACACAGGAAGCGCTCACTACGGGGAATGGGTCTAGCCATCATTCTACCGTCCTCTCCTGAGCGCTTAGCACAGCGCTCTGCACACAAGAAGCACTCAATACGGGGAACGGGCCTAGAGATCGTTCTACCATCCTCTCCCAAGCACTTAGTACAGCACTTTGCCCACACGAAGTGCTCACTACGGGGAATGGGTCTAGCAATTGTTCTACCGTCCTCTCCCGAGCGCTTAGTACAGCGCTCTGCCCACACAAAGCGCTCACTACGGGGAATGGGTCTAGCGATCGTTCTACCGTCCTCTCCCAAGCACTCAGTACAGCACTCTGCCCACAGGAAGCACTCAATACAGGGAATGGGTTTATTGATCGTTCTACTGTCCTTTCCCAAGCACTTAGTACAGCGCTCTGCACACAAGAAGTGCTCACTACAGGGAATGGGTCTAGCGATCTTTCTACCGTCCTCTCCCGAGCGCTTAGTACAGCGCTCTGCCCACAGGTAGCAGTCAATACGGGGAATGGGTCTAGCGATCGTTCTACCGTCCTCTCCCAAGAGCTTAGTACAGTGCTGTGCCCACACAAAGCACTCACCATGGGGAATGGGTCTGGCCATCGTTCTACCGTCCCTCTCCCGAGCGCTTAGCACAGCACTCTGCACACAGGAAGCACTCACTACGGGGAATGGGTCTAGCCATCGTTCTACCGTCCTCTCCCGAGCGCTTAGTACAGCGCTCTGCCCACAGGTAACAGTCAATACAGGGAATGGGTATAGTGATCATTCTACCATCCTCTCCCGAGCGCTTAGTACAGCGCTCTGCACACAGGTAACAGTCAATACGGGGAATGGGTCTAGCGATCGTTCTACCGTCCCTCTCCCGAGCGCTCAGTACAGCGCTCTGCACACAGGAAGCACTCAATACGGGGAATGGGTTTAATCAATCGGGAATGGGTTTATCGATCGTTCTACCGTCCTCTCCCGAGCGCTTAGTACAGCACTGTGCCCACACAAAGCGCTCACTACGGGGAATGGGTCTAGCGATCTTTCTACCGTCCTCTCCCGAGCTCTTAGTACAGCGCTCTGCCCACAGGTAGCAGTCAATACAGGGAATGGGTATAGTGATCATTCTACCATCCTCTCCCGAGCGCTTAGCACAGCGCTCTGCACACAGGAAGCACTCACTACGGGGAATGGGTCTAGCCATCGTTCTACCGTCCTCTCCCGAGCGCTTAGTACAGCGCTCTGCACACAGGTAACAGTCAATACGGGGAATGGGTCTAGCGATCGTTCTACCGTCCCTCTCCCGAGCGCTCAGTACAGCGCTCTGCACACAGGAAGCACTCAATACGGGGAATGGGTTTAATCAATCGGGAATGGGTTTATCGATCATTCTACCGTCCTCTCCCGAGCACTTAGTGAGCACTTCGTGTGGGAAAAGTGCTGTACTAAGGGCAATGGGTCTAGCGATCGTTCTACCATCCTCTCCCGAGCGCTTAGTACAGCGCTGTGCCCACACAAAGCGCTCACCATGGGGAATGGGTCTAGCGATCGTTCTACCGTCCTCTCCCAAGTGCTTAGTACAGCGCTCTGCCCACAGGAAGCGCTCAATACAGGGAATGGGTTTATTGACCGTCCTCTCCCAAGCACTTAGTACAGCGCTCTGCCCGCAGGAAGCGCTCACTACGGGTCTGGTCATCGTTCTACCGTCCTCTCCCGAGCGCTCAGTACAGCGCTCTGCACACGGGAAGCACTCACTACGGGGAATGGGTCGAGCCATCGTTCTACCGTCCTCTCCCGAGCGCTTAGTACAGCGCTCTGCCCACAGGTAGCAGTCAATACGGGGAATGGGTCTAGCGATCGTTCTACCGTCCTCTCCCGAGCGCTTAGCACAGCACTCTGCACACAGGCAGCAGTCAATACAGGGAATGGGTCTAGCCATTGTTCTACCGTACCTCTCCCGAGCGCTTAGTACGGCGCTCTGCCCACAGGTAGCAGTCAATACGGGGAATGGGTCTAGCGATCGTTCTACCGTCCTCTCCCGAGCGCTTAGCACAGCACTCTGCACACAGGAAGCGCTCAATACAGGGGACGGGTCTGGCGATCGTTCTACAGCCCACTCCTAAGTGTTTAAGGCCGGCACTCAGCACACAGGAAGTGCTCAATAACAGGAATGGGTCAGTTCATCATCATCATCAATCGAATTTACTGAGCGCTTACTGTGTGCAGAGCACTGTACTAAGCGCTTGGGAAGTACAAGTTGGCCACATAGAGAGACGGTCCCTACCCAATAGTGGGCTCACAGTCTACTGTCCTCTCTCCAGCGCTTAGTACAGTGCTCTGAAACACAGGAAGCGCTCAATACAGGGAACGGGTCTGTTGAGCATCCTATTGTCCTCTCCTAAGCGCTTAGCACAGTGCCCTCTGCACACAGGAAGCGTTCACTCCAGGGAATAAGAGAAGCAGCGTGGCTCAGTGGAAAGAGCCTGGGCTCTGGAGTCAGAGGTCACGGGTTCCAATCCCGGCTCCGCCACCTTTCATTCATTCATTCAATCGTATTTATTGAGCGCTTACTGTGTGCAGAGCACTGTACTAAGCGCTTGGGAAGTACAAGTTGGCAACATAGAGAGATGGTCCCTACCCAACAGCGGGCTCACCTGTCAGCTGTGTGACTTTGGGCAAGGCACTTCCCATCTCTGGGCCTCAGTTCCCTCATCTGTCAAATGGGGATGAGGACCGGGAGCCCGCCGTGGGACAACCTGATCACCTTGTAACCTCCCCAAGTGCTTAAAACAGTGCTTGGCACATAGTAAGTGCTTAATTCATTCATTCATTCGATCATATTTATTGAGCGCTTACTGTGTGCAGAGCACTGGACTAAGCGCTTGGGAAGGACAAGTTGGCAACATAGAGAGACGGTCCCTATGTAGAAGGCGCTTAATTCCAACATTATTATTCATTCGTTCATTCAATCGTATTTATTGAGCGCTTACTGTGTGCAGAGCACTGGACTAAGCGCTTGGGAAGGACAAGTTGGCAACATAGAGAGACGGTCCCTATGTAGAAGGCGCTTAATTCCAACATTATTATTCATTCGTTCATTCAATCGTATTTATTGAGCGCTTACTGTGTGCAGAGCACTGGACTAAGCGCTTGGGAAGGACAAGTTGGCAACATAGAGAGACGGTCCCTATGTAGAAGGCGCTTAATTCCAACATTATTATTCATTTCATTCATTGAATCGTATTTACTGAGCGCTTACTGTGTGCAGGGCACTGTACTAAGCGCTTGGGAAGTACAAGTTGGCAACATAGAGAGACGGTCCCTACGTAGAAGGCGCTTAATTCCAACATTATTATTCATTTCATTCATTGAATCGTATTTACTGAGCGCTTACTGTGTGCAGGGCACTGTACTAAGCGCTTGGGAAGTACAAGTTGGTAACATATACGGTCCCTACCCGACAGCGGGCTCACAGTCTAGAAGCCTGCCATAATAACTGTGGTATTCGTTATGTGCCAAGCACTGCACTAAGCGCTAGGCCGATTCAAACGTAATTCGAGGCAGATTCAAGGTGGTGTTTAAGTGCTTACTATGTGCTAAGCACTCTATTAAGCGCTGGGGCAGATTCAAAGGTAAATCGAGGCAGATTCAAGGTGGTGTTTAAGTGCTTACTATGTGCTAAGCTCTCTAATTAAGTGCTGGGGCAGATCCCGGCTCCACCAACTGTCAGCTGTGTGACTTGGAACAAGTCACTTCACTTCTCTGGGCCTCGGCTCCCTCCTCCGGAAAATGGGGATGAAGACCTCAAAGGTAACTCGAGGCAGATTCAAGGTGGCGTTTAAGTGCTTACTACGTGCTAAGCACTCTACTAAGCGCTGGGGCAGATCCCGGCTCCACCAATAGTCAGCTGTGTGACTCGGGGCCGGTCCCTTCACTTCTCTGGGCCTCGGTTCCCTCCTCCGGAAAATGGGGATGAAGACCGCAAAGGTAATTCGAGGCAGATTCAAGGTGGCGTTTAAGTGCTCACTACATGCTAAGCACTCTACTAAGCGCTGGGGCAGATCCCGGCTCCACCAATAGTCAGCTGTGTGACTTGGAACAAGTCACTTCACTTCTCTGGGCCTCGGCTCCCTCCTCCGGAAAATGGGGATGAAGACCTCAAAGGTAATTTGAGGCAGATTCGAGGTGGCGCTTAAGTGCTTACTACGTGCTAAGCACTCTACTAAGCGCTGGGGCAGATCCCGGCTCCACCACTTGTCAGCTGTGTGACTTGGAACAAGTCACTTCACTTCTCTGGGCCTCGGCTCCCTCCTCCGGAAAATGGGGATGAAGACCGCGAGGCAGATTCGAGGTGGTGTTTAAGTGCTTACTACGTGCTAAGCACTCTACTAAGCGCTGGGGCAGATCCCGGCTCCACCACTTGTCAGCTGCGTGACTCGGGGACGGTCACTTCACTTCTCTGGGCCTCGGTTCCCTCCTCCGGAAAATGGGGATGAAGACCGCAAAGGTAATTCGAGGCAGATTCGAGGTGGTGCTTAAGTGCATACTACGTGCTAAGCACTCTACTAAGCGCTGGGGCAGATCCCGGCTCCACCACTTGTCAGCTGTGTGACTTGGAACAAGTCACTTCACTTCTCTGGGCCTCGGCTCCCTCCTCCGGAAAATGGGGATGAAGACCGCGAGGCAGATTCGAGGTGGTGTTTAAGTGCTTACTACGTGCTAAGCACTCTACTAAGCGCCGGGGCAGATCCCGGCTCCACCACTTGTCAGCTGTGTGACTCGGGGCCGGTCACTTCACTTCTCTGGGCCTCGGTTCCCTCCTCCGGAAAATGGGGATGAAGACCTCAAAGGTAACTCGAGGCAGATTCAAGGTGGTGTTTAAGTGCTCACTACGTGCTAAGCACTCTACTGAGCGCTGGGGCAGATCCCAGCTCCACCAATAGTCAGCTGTGTGACTCGGGGCTGGTCACTTCACTTCTCCGGGCCTCGGTTCCCTCCTCCGGAAAATGGGGATGAAGGCCGCAAAGGGAATAAGCACTCTACTAAGCGCTGGGGCAGATCCCGGCTCCACCGACTGCCGGCTGTGTGACTCGGGGCGGGTCACTTCACTTCTCCGGGCCTCGGCTCCCTCCTCCGGAAAATGGGGATGAAGGCCGGGACCCCCCACCCCGGGGGGACAACCTGATCACTTTACCGTTATCCGTTAAGCGCCCACCGTTGGCGGGGCCCCCTTCTGAGCGCCGGGGGGGGGGGTCCGCCCGCGCCTCGGGCACCGGGGGGCCCGGAGACGTCCAGCAGCGCCCCGCGCCCCCCGCCCCCCCCGTCCCCACTTACCACATCGGGGAAGTTTCCTTTGTAGCCCTCCTGCTGCCTCCTCATCAGCTCTTCCTGCTGGCGCCGGATGTCCTCGTCCCTCCGCCGACGCTCTTCCTCCTGCCTGCGGGAGATGGGGACGGGGGACGGGGGAGGCGCTCAGCAAGGTGTCACGGCGGCGGGCGGCCGCGGGCCGGACGCGGGGGACGGCCGGGTCACCTGAGCTCCAGCTGCTTGCGCTTCTGCACCTCCTGGTTGTGCAGCTCCTCCATCCGTCTCAGCTCCTCCTGGCGCCGCATCAGGTCTGCCAACGGGCGGGCACGCGGGGGGCTGGCGGGGGGCTCTTTGGGGGACCCCCGCCCGCCCCCCTTCCCCCGGGGGCGACCACCTCGGGATCGGGCCACTCGACTGGCTGAACGTGCTCGGCGGTGGCGGCGATGGGACTTGTTGGGCGCCTACTACGTGCCAAGCGCCGTCCTCGCCGGGGGGGTCACTGAGGCCCAGGGCAGGGAAGTGACCGGCCCAAGGTCACGCGGCGGAGGCGGGATTAGAACCCACAGCCCCCGGCTCCCAAGCCACCGAGGCACGCGGCGGCAAGTACGACCGAATGAATGACGACACGGCCATAGAAAGACACATCAGTCCAGTGCTCCGCACGTAGTGAGCGCTCAATAAATACCACTGAATGAATGACATTCCGAGCCCACCGCGAGCTGACGGTCTGGAGTTGGGGGGAAGACAGACATCAACGCGAATCAATAAACAATCTGATAGCCGTAATATCTGCTAGGCGCTTACTACGTGCCGGGCACTGCGCTAAGCGCCGGGGTGGACACAAGCAGATCGGGCTGGACGCGGTCCCCGTCCCCCCCCACCCCGGGGCTCGCAGTCTTAATCTCCATTTTCCAGGTGAGGGGACTGAGGCCCAGAGAAATGACTCGGCCAAGGTCACACGGCAGACAAGCGGCGGGGCAGGGATTATATCACGGCGTAGCCGAGCCGGTAGGCACGTTCCCTCCCGATAATCGGTGCTACTTATTGATCGGTGAGGGGGTGCAGGGCACTGGACTAAGCGCTCGGAAGAGTCCGGAATAACAGAGTGGATAGACCCGTTCCCTTCCTACAATCCATCGGCCGTATTTATCGAGCGCCTGCTGAGTGCAGAAAGACTGTACTGAGCGCTTGGGGCAATACCCGCACTTTTTGTGTTTAGAGAAGCAGTGTGGCTCAGTGGAAAGAGCCCGGGCTTTGGAGTCAGAGGTCACGGGTTCAGATTGTCAGCTGTGTGACCCTGGGCAAGTCACTTCACTTCTCTGGGCCTCCGTGACCTCATCTGGAAAATGGGGGTTCATTCATTCATTCCGTCGTATTTACTGAGCGCTGACTGTGTGCAGAGCACTGGACTAAGCGCTAAGACCGTGAGCCCCCCGTGAGACAACCTGATCACCTGGTAACCTCCCCGGCGCTTAGAACAGTGCTTTGCACATGGTAAGCGCTTAATAAATGCCATTATTATTATTGTTATTACTTTTATTACTACAACGTAACGGAACCGGTAGACTGGTTCCTTGCCCTCGATCACTCGACGGAATTTATTGAGGCCCTGCTGAGAGCTCACCTCCTCCAGGAGGCCTTCCCAGACTGAGCCCCTTCCTTCCTCTCCCCCTCGCCCCCCTCTCCATCCCCCCATCTTACCTCCTTCCCTTCCCCACAGCACCTGTATATATGTATATATGTTTGTACATATTTTTTTTACTCTATTTATTTATTTGTACCTATCTATTCTATTTATTTTATTTTGTAAGTATGTTTGGTTTTGTTTTCCGTCTCCCCCTTTTAGACTGTGAGCCCACTGTTGGGTAGGGACTGTCTCTAGATGTTGCCAATTTGTACTTCCCAAGCGCTTAGTACAGTGCTCTGCACATAGTAAGCGCTCAATAAATACGATTGATGATGATGATGATGATGATTGAGTGCTCACTCTATGCCAAGCACTGAACTAAGCTCCTGGGAGAAGCAGCGTGGCTCATCGGAAAGAGCCCGGGCTTGGCAGTCGGAAGGTCGTGGGTTCTAATCCCGTCTCTGCCCCTCAGCCCCCTCACCTGTAAAACGGGGATGGGGACCGCGTCCAACCCGACTTGTCTGGCCCCACCCCAGCGCTTAGTACAGTGCCCACTCACAGTAAGCGCTCAATAAATACGACTGAATGAACGGATGAATGCCCGGCGCCTGGCAGGCGCTTACCGGATACCACGGTCGTTATTATTATCACTGCTAACCCGGTGCTCAGCACAGAGTCCCGTGCGTGGCTCGGCGGAGAGAGCCCGGGCTCGGGAGGCAGAGGGGTCACGGGTTCTAATCCCGGCCGGGCCGCGGGACCGCGGGCAAGCCACTTACATACCTACACACAATCGTATTTATTGAGCGCTTACAGTGTGCCCGTTGTCGGGTGGGGACCGTCTCTACACGTTGCCAACTTGTCCTTCCCAAGTGCTTAGTCCATTCATTCATTCATTCAATCGTATTCATTCAGTCAGTCATATTTCTTGAGCGCTTACTGCGCGCAGAGCACTGTGCTAAGCGCTTGGGAAGGACAAGTCGGCAACATCTACCCGACAGCGGGCTCACAGTCTAGAAGGGGCAGGCAGACAACAAAACATATTAACAGAATAAAATAAATAGAATATATGTCCAAGTAAAATAGAGTAATAAATCTGTATCAACATGTATACAGGTGCTGTGGGGAGGGGAAGGAGGTTGGGTGCGGGGGTGGGAAGGGGGAGAGGAAGGAGGGGGCTCAGTTTGGGAAGGCCTCCTGGAGGAGGTGAGCTCTCAGTAGGGCTTTGAAGTTCAATCAATCAATCAATCGCATTTATTGAGCGCTTACTATGTGCAGAGCACTGTACTAAGCTCTTGGGAAGTACAAACTGGCAACATATAGAGATAGTCCCTACCCAACAGTGGGCTCACAGTCTAAAAGACTGAATGAATTCAATCGAATGAATGAATGAATTCAATCGTATTTACTGAGCGCTTACTGTGTGCAGAGCACTGTACTAAGCGCTTGGGAAGTCCAAGTTGGCAACATAGAGAGACGGTCCCTACCCGACAGCGGGCTCACAGTCTAGAATGAATGAATGTGTACAGAGCCCTGCCCCCAGGAATTCCAAGTCGGCAACACACCGAGATGGTCCCTACTCGACAACGGGTTCACAGTCTAGACTCCTCCGGGCCTCAGTGACCTCGTCTGTCCAACGGGGACGAGGACGGCGGGCCCCACCCGCCGGGTCCGGGCGCTCAGCGGATGCCCCGGACTATTTAGCTGACGCCTCCGGGGAGGCGGGAGGGGGCCGGCCGGCCGGCCGGCCGGCGACTCACCCTGCCGCATGAGCATGACCTGGTGCTCGTGGCGGGCCGTCTCCATCTCCATCTCCAGCTTCTCGCGGGCCTCCTTGATGTTGCGGTCCACCTGGTCCTGCTGCTGCTTCTCCATCTCGATGAGCGCCTTCCAGCGCATGGCGTACTCGTACTCGAACGAGCCGGGCTGGGCGAAGCGGGGCGGCTGCTCTCGCTCCCTGCAAGGGGGGCGCGGTGTGCGCGGAAGGCCCGCTTGGCTCAGGGCGGGCCCGCGGGCATCGCCCCCAGAGGCTCCGGGCACCGGGCAGGGCCCAAGATGGGCGGCCGAGGAGGGCGCGAGTCCCGCCGGCCGACGCGGGGGATATTCAGTGCCCACCGAGGCGCCCCACGGCGACGAGGGGCCTTCGGTTGGGCTGGGGGGGATGCCCCCCAACCGTTTAGTGCAGCGCTGTGCATACCGCTAATGGGTTGAGGCCTGGAAGTGGCTTGCCCCCACCCCTCGGGGAGGGCGCGGCTATCTGGGAGAACCCCCGCTGAGGTGCGGGAGAAAGGGAGAGAGAGGGGATGAAGGAGGGAGGAAGGGCGAGAAGGACGGGAAGGAAGGAGGGAGGGAAAAAGGGGGGGGAAGGGAAGCAAAGAGAAAAGGGGAGAGGAGGGAAAGAAGGAAAGGGGGAGAAGGGAAGGAAGGCGGGAGAAAGGGATGGAAGAAGGGAGAGAAAACGAAGAAAGGAGGAAGGAAGGGGGAAATGGGGGAGATAAGGGAAGGAAGGAGAGAGAAAGGAAGAAGGGGGAGGAAAGGGAAGGAAGGATGGAGGGAGAATGTGGAGGGAAGAAGCGGGGGAAAGGGAAGGAAGGAAGGAAGGAAGGAGGGGAGAAGGGGGAGGAAAGGGAAGGAACGAGGGGGGAAAAAGGGAAGGAAGGAGAAAAGAGGAGAGAAGGGAAGGAAGGAAAAAAGGGGAGGAAAAGGAAGGAAAGAGGAAAGGGGAGGGAAAGAAGGAAAGGGGGAGAAGAGAAGGAAGGAGGAAGAAAAAGGGAGGAAAGAAAGGGAAGGAAGGAGGGAGAAAGGGAGAGAAAAGGAAGAGAGCAGGAAGGGGGAGGAGGAGGGAGGAAGGAGGGGGGAGAAAGGGAAGGAAAGAAGGGGGAGAAAGGCAAAGAAAGAGGCTGGAGAAAGGACGGAAAAGGTGGGTAAAGAGGGAAGGGGAGAGGAAAATGGGAGAAGGCACAGCCATCAAGTCCCCGTGACCCTCCGAGACCCTTGGGGGTCAGTCGGGGTCACCCCAAGGCAGGGCTCCCCTTCCCCGGTGCCCCCCGCGTCCCCCGCCGGCACCTACTTGTGAAACTGCTGGTTCTTTATGACGAGCTTCTCGGGCAGCCCCTCCTCGTCATCCAACTGGTCCATCGGCTCCACCGTCACGGGCCGGGGGAACCTGGGAGGGGGAGGACCCCGGCAGGTGGGGACGGATCCCCGGCCAGTCCCGGCGAGTCCCTCCCCGTCTCTCGGCGTCTACCCCAGTGCCCGGCACCTAGTGGGCCTCGACTAAATCCCGCCGACGGCGCCGCCAGGTGACACGGAGGGAACCCTGGGCCCTCCTGGACCCCGCCGTCTTCAAGTGAGACGGACGCCCCCGACCATCCCCGCTCAGTCATTCCAGGGCTTACTGTGTGCCAAGCACTCTGCTGAGCGCTTGGGAGAAGACGATACAACAATCAACAGACGCATTCCCTGCCCACAGCCAGCTTACCAAGTCTCCCACCAGCCACGTGCCCTCCGCCGTTTTCTAGGATACCCATTGAGAGCTTTCTACAAGCAGGACGCCGGCTACTCGGGCCAGACCAGTCCCCGTCCTACACGGGGCTCGCCGATTTAATCCCCATTTTACAGATGACAGAACCGAGGCCCGGCGAGGCGAAGGGAATCGGGGGCCGGGGCACCCGGCGGATGAGCGGCGGGGCCGGGAGGAGAACCCAGGTCCCCTAACACCCAGGGCCGCATCGCTTCCCGATGGCTGCTGAGAGCTCGGGGCTGGGCCAGGTGAGGAGGGGGGATAGAAGTCAGGCGGCGGGGGGAGGCCACCCCCTAGTAAAAGCAGAAGCCCGTTGTTGGCACACAATGTGCCCGCTAGCTCTGCTGTACTGGACTCTCCCAGGTGCTTAATGCAGTGCTCTGCACCCATTAAGCACCCTTTAAATACTCCGGATTGGCTGAGTGCAAGTATGGGATGTGTCTGCCGACCCTGATGGGCCGGACGCCCCCGAGCGCTCTGTCCAGTGCTCCGCGTCCAGTAAGCGCTCAATACCATGGACTCACCGACCGGATGGAAAGCCACCGTCTCGGCCGGCGCCCGGGACCCCTGCCCAGCCCCTCCGCCGCTCGCTCGTTCATCTAAAATCCATTGGAGGCCCGTTTCCTTCGCCTCGGGGCACAAACTCCCCACAGTGCCCTGGGGGACACTGACCTCTGGCTCTTGGGGACCCCACCAACACCTCCACACACGGAAAGAGGAGAGAGAGGCAGAAGAAGGTGGGGAGAGAGGGGGAAAGGGAGGAGAGAGAAAGAGAGAAAGGGGGGAGGAGGAAGAGAAAGGGAGGGAAGGGGAGAGAGGAAGAGAGGGAGGGAGGGAGAGAAAGAGAAAGATAGGGAGGGAGAGGGGAGAGAGGAAGAGAGAGAAGGAGGAAGGGAGAGAGGGAGAGAGATAAAGAGAGAGACGGGGGAAGAGAGAGGAAGGGGGAAGGCAGGTGACAGGAAGAGCGGGGAGAGAGAGGAGGGAAGGAGGGAGAGGGAAAGAGGGAAGGGAGAAAAAGGAGGAAAGGGAAGGAGGGATGGGGAAGGGGGAAAGGGCAGAGAGACAAAGAGAGAGGGGGATGGAAGGAGGGAGAGGAAGACAGGGAGGGGGAGGGAGGGAGGGAGGGGGAAGAGAAAGAGAGGAAGGGGAAGGGGGGGGAAGACGGGGAGAAAGAGGGAGGAAGGGGAAGAAAAAGGGAGAAAAGAAGGGAAGGAGGGAGAGAGACGGGGAAGAGAGAAGAAGAGAGAGGGAAAGAGAGAGGAGGGAGGGAGCGAGTGGAAGAGAAAGAGAAAGGAGGAGGGAAGAAAAGGGGGGAAAGGGAGGGAAGGAGGGGGAGGGGGAGAGAGAAAGGGGGGAGAGGAAGAAAAAGACGAAGGGAGAGGGAGATAAAGGGAGGAGGAGGGAAAGAGAGGAAGGGAGAAAGGGGGAGAAGATGGGAGAGGGAGAGAGAGACAGAGACACACGAGGGGGGAGAGAGGAAGAAAAAGAGAGAGGGAAGGAGGCAGATTCTAGACCATGAGCTTGTTGTGGGCAGGGAATGTGCCTGTTGTTCTAGTGTCCTCTCCCAAGTGCTTAGTGCAGTGTTCTGCACACTGTAAGCACTCAATAAATATGACAATGAATGAACGGAGACAGAGGCACAGAGAGAAAGGCAGAGATATGACGAGGAAGAGAGAGACAGGAACAGAGAGAGGGATAAAGGAAGAGCGATGAAGAGGAAGAGAGAGGGAGGGAGAGAGAGGCAGAAAGGGAGAGAGAGGGAGAAAGGAAGAAGGATGAAAAGACAGACAGAGACACAGAGATGGGGAAAGGGAGCCGGAGAAAGGGAGAGGAGGAAGAAAGAGGAAGAGAGAGAGGCAGATAAAGACACAGAGATGGGGGAGAGGGAGAGGGAGAAAGGAAGAGAGATGAAGAGGAAGAGAGAGACAGAGACACAGAGACAGAGATGGGGGACAGGGAGAGAGAGGGAGAAAGGAAGAGAGATGAAGAGGAAGAGAGGAAGGAGAGAGGCAGAGAGAAACAGGAAGGGAGAGAGGGGGGAAAGCCAGAGAGATGAAGAGGCAGAAAGAGACAGAGACACTAAGAGACAGGAACAGAGAGAGATGGGGAAAGGGAGAGATAGGGAGAGAGGAAGAGAGATGAAGAGGAAGAGAGACAGAGACACAGAGAGGCACAGATACAGAGATGGGGAAAGGGAGAGAGGGGGGAAAGCAAGAGAGATGAAGAGGCAGAAAGAGACAGAGAGACAGAAACAGAGAGATGGGGAGAGGGAGAAAGGAAGAGAGATGAAGAGGAAGAGAGAGGGAGGGAGGGAGGCAGAGAGAGACGGGGAGAGGGAGAAAGCAACAGAGATGAAGAGGCAGAGAGACAGAGACACGGAGGCACCCAGAGCCAGAGCGAGGGCGGGCGGGCGTCCACTCACGAGGTGAGCAGGAAGGAGCCCTCGCTGCAGCGGTCGAGGGCCTTGCGGGCGGCGGGCTTGCCCGAGAACTCGACGATGCCCTTGCCCGAGGGCCGGCCGCGGTCGTCGACGATGACCACGGCGCGCTCCACCTGGCCGAAGACGGAGAAGGCCTCCTCCAGCAGCTCGTTGGACACGAACTGCGGCAGGTTGCGGACGGTGAGGGAGGCGCTGTGGCAGGCGAAGCGCACCCGCAGCTGCTTCCCGCGCAGCGGCATGTTGTCCAGCTCCACCTTGGCGATCTCCGCCAGCGTCCGCGTCTCCTGCGGGGCGGGGGCGAAGGGGGGGGGGGGGGGCGGACACACGGAGGGGGGTCAGCCCACGCACGCCGCCGCCCGGGGGCCTTCCCTGACTCGGCCCCCCTTCTCCTCCCGGAACGACGATGGCGGCCTTTGGTAAGCACCGACTAGGTGCCAGGCCCCGTTCTAAGCGCCGGGGAAAGGACGGGGTCGTCCGGTTGTCATTCACTCCCCCGCGGGGCTCACGGTCTTCATCCCCATTTTACAGGTGAGGAAACTGAGGCACACAGACGGGGCTTGCCCAAGGTCACACGGCCGACAACACACGTCCACGTCTAACGCCCGTCTCCTCCGGGAGGCCTTCCCTGACTGAGCCCCCCACTTTTCCTCTTCCGCGTCGCCCCGACTTTGGCTCCCTCTCTCCATCCCGCCCTTACGTCCCCCTCCCTCGTTTCTTTACGTCTCTTCCTGCCCTTCTCCCCCTCGAGACTCTCAGCTCCTTGCGGGCAGGGAATGGGTCTGTCTACTGTTGTATCGTCCTCTCCCGAGCGCTTAGTACAGCGCTCTGCACATAGTAAGCGCTCAATAAGTACCATTGTCTATTTCTGTTAAGGCCAATCCCCTCCCCGGCCCCGGACTGTCGACCCGTGGCGGGCAGCAAATGTGTCTTGTTTCATCGTTGGATTATCCTCTCCCAAGCGCTTAGTCCAGTGCTCTGCACACAGTCGGCGCTCAATAAATACCACTGATGGAGTGATTGTGGGCAGGTAATGTGCCTTGGAGAAGCTGTGTGGCTAGAGTGAGCAGAGCCCGGGACTGGCAGTCAGGAGGTCCTGGGTTCTAATCCTGGCTCCACCACATGGCTGCTGTGTGACCTTGGGAGAGTCTCCTCACTTCTCTGTGCCTCAGTTCCCTCATTTGGAAAATGGGGATTGAGCCAAACGTGGGACAGGGACTGGGTCTAACCTGATTAACCCCTATCTACCCCAGCGCTTACAACAGGGCTTGGCACATAGTAAGCACTTAACCAGTGCTCTCCTTAATGGGCACTTAACAACTCTTCCCCCAGCCCCAGACTGTGAGCTCCCTGCGGGCAGGGTCTGGCTCTCTTTATTATTAATAATAATAATAACCACTGACTTGTACTTCCCAAGCGCTTAGTACAGTGCTCTGCACACAGTAAGCGCTCAATAAACACAATTGAATGAATGGATGAATAATAATAATCACTGACTTGGACTTCCCAAGCGCTTAGTACGGTGCTCTGCACACAGTAAGCGCTCAATAAACACAATTGAATGGATGAATAATAATAATCATTGACTTGGACTTCCCAAGCGCTTAGTACAGTGCTCTGCACACAATAAGCGCTCAATATGATTGAATGAATGGATGAGTAATAATAATTACTGACTTGGACTTCCCAGGCGCTTAGTGCAGTGCTCTACACACAGTAAGTGCTCGATAAATACAATTGAATGAATGGGTGAATAATAATAATCATTGACTTGGACTTCCCAAGCACTTAGTACAGTGCTCTACACACAGTAAGCGCTCGATAAATACGACTGAATGAATGGATGAATAATAATCATCATCATTGACTTGTACTTCCCAGGCACTTAGTACAGTGCTCTACACACAGTAAACGCTCAATAAATACGATTGAATGAATGAATGAATGAATAATGGTGGCATTTGTTAAGCACTTACTACGCGCCAAGCACTGTTCTAAGCGCTGGGGGAGAGCCAAGGTCATCAGGTTGTCCCACGTTATGACCGCATCGTACTCTGCTTAGAGAAGCAGCGTGCCTCAGTGGAGAAGAGCCCGGGCTCTGGAGTCAGAGGTCATGGGTTCAAACCTCGGCTCCGCCAACTGTCAGCTGTGTGACTTTGGGCAAGTCACTTCACTTCTCTGGGCCTCAGTAACCTCATCTGTAAAATGGGGATTGAGACCGTGAGCCCCCCGTGGGACAACCTGATCACCTTGTAACCTCCCCAGCGCTTAGAACAGTGCTTGGCACATAGTAAGCGCTTAATAAATGCCGTTATTATTATTATTTCCGGAGCGCTTAGCCCAGCCCCGATAAATCCATTCATTCATTCAACCGTATTTACTGAGCGCACGCCGCGTGCAGAGCACTGGACTGAACGAACCCGAGTACCATCACACCAGTGACGACGGCTCGGCCGGGCTGTCCTCGCCCGGCGCCCCGCCCGCCCCGGGAAGCGCTCAGTAAATACCCCGGACGGATCGTGAAGCAGCGTGGCTCGGCGGAAGGAGCCCCGGCTTTGGGGTCAGAGGTCACGGGTTCCAATCCCACCAGTCAGCTGGGCGACTCTGGGCGAGTCACTCAACTTCTCTGGGCCTCGGAGACCTCGTCGGGAAAATGGGGATTGACCGCGAGCCCCCCTGACCAGCACTTTCTCCACCAAGTAAACGCTTAATAAATGCCACCATCATTATTATTATGATTATGATGATTATTATTAGCCGCGGGCGGGGCTCACCAGGCGGATGAAGCCGAAGCCCTTGTCCTTGTGGATGAAGACCTCGCCGGCCTTGCCGTACTTCTCGAACAGCTTGCGCATCTCCTCCTCCGTGATGTCCGGCGGCAGGTTGCCCACGAAGAGGCGGCTGCGCTGGGTGAACGTCTTCTCGCCCGGCTTGCGGAAGTTCTTCAGGTCCACGGTCAGCCCCTCGTCCGACGGGAACAGGGTACACAGCCGCTCTGCCCGCGGGGGGAAAACGACAAACGCACGCTTCATCTGGTTAACGCGTTCGGTTCTGTTGTCCGTCTCCCCCTTCTAGACCGTGAGCCCGCTGCTGGGTAGGGACCGGCTCGAGATGTTGCCAACTTGGACTTCCCAAGCGCTTAGTACAGTGCTCTGCACGCGGTAAGTGCTCAATAAATATGAATGAATGAGAACCGGGGCCGGCCCGTTGCAGCGGCCCCGGGTTCGGGCGCTCACTCCACCACCACCACCACCAATCGTATTTATTGAGCGCTTACTATGTGCAGAGCACTGTACTAAGCGCTTGGGAAGTACAAATTGGCAACGTCTAGAGACAGTCCCTACCCAACAGTGGGCTCACAGTCTAAAAGGGGGAGACAGAGAACAAAACCAAATATACTAACAAAATAAAATAAATAGAATAGATATGTACAAGTAAAATAAATAGAGTAATGAATATATACAAACATATATACATATATACAGGTGCTATACAGGTGGTATACACTTACCAGCACATATGTATATATCTATTATTTATTTATGTATGCATGTATGTATGCATGTATATTAATGTCTGTCTCCTCTTCTAGATTGTGAGCTCGTTATGGGCAGAGACTGTGTTTGTTGTTGTGTTGTACTCTTCCAAGCATTTAGTACAGTGCTTTGCACACAGTAAGCGCTCAATAAATACAAACCACCCCCCGACCGAGGGCCTTACTGAGAGCTCACCTCCTCCGGGAGGCCTTCCCAGACTGAGCCCCCTTTTCCCTCTCCTCCCCCTCCCCACAGCACCTGTATATATGTTTGGACAGATTTATTACTCTATTAATTTTACTTGTCCATACTGGCTATTCTATTTATTTTGTTAATTCATTCATTCATTCAATCGTATTTATTGAGCGCTCACTGTGTGCAGAGCACTGGATTAAGCGCTTGGGAAATACAAGTTCATTCATTCATTCGATCAATCGTATCTATTGAGCGCTTACTGTGTGCACAGCACTGGATTAAGCGCTTGGGAAGTACAAGTTCATTCATTCATTCAATCGTATCCATTGAGCACTTACTGTGTGCAGAGCACTGGATTAAGTGCTTGGGAAGGACAAGTTCATTCATTCATTCAATCATATTTATTGAGTGCTTACTGTGTGCAGAGCGCTGGATTAAGCGCTTGGGAAGTACAAGTTCATTCATTCATTCAATCGTATTTATTGAGCGCTTACTGTGTGCAGAGCACAGGATTAAGCGCTTGGGAAATCCAAGTTCATTCATTCATTCAATCAATCGTATCTATTGAGCGCTTACTGTGTGCAGAGCATTGGATTAAACGCTTGGGAAGTACAAGTTCATTCATTTATTCAATCGTATCCATTGAGCACTTACTGTGTGCAGAGCACTGGATTAAGCGCTTGGGAAGTACAAGCTCATTCATTCAATCGTATTTATTGAGCGCTTACTGTGTGCAGAGCACTGGATTAAGCGCTTGGGAAATACAAGTTCATTCATTCATTCAATCAATCGTATCTATTGAGCGCTTACTGTGTGCAGAGCACTGGATTAAGTGCTTGGAAAGTACAAGTTCATTCATTTATTCAATCGTATCCATTGAGCACTTACTGTGTGCAGAGCACTGGATTAAGCGCTTGGGAAGTACAAGCTCATTCATTCAATCGTATTTATTGAGCGCTTACTGTGTGCAGAGCACTGGATTAAGCGCTTGGGAAATACAAGTTCATTCATTCATTCAATCAATCGTATCTATTGAGCGCTTACTGTGTGCAGAGCACTGGATTAAGTGCTTGGAAAGTACAAGTTCATTCATTCAATCGTATTTATTGAGCGCTTACTGTGTGCAGAGCACTGGATTAAGCGCTTGGGAAATACAAGTTCATTCATTCAATCAATCGTATCTATTGAGCGCTTACTGTGTGTAGAGCACTGGATTAAGCGCTTGGGAAGGACAAGCTCATTCATTCATTCAATCGTATCTATTGAGCGCTTACTGTGCGCAGAGCACTGGATTAAGCGCTTGGGAAGGACAAGCTCATTCATTCATTCAGTCATATGTATTGAGCGCTTACTGTGTGCAGAGCACTGGATTAAGCGCTTGGGAAGTACAAGCTCATTCATTCATTCAATCAATCATATCTATTGAGCGCTTACTGTGTGCAGAGCACTGGATTAAGCGCTTGGGAAGGACAAGCTCATTCATTCATTCAATCGTATCTATTGAGCGCTTACTGTGTGCAGAGCACTGGATTAAGCGCTTGGGAAGGACAAGTTCATTCATTCATTCAATCAATCGTATCTATTGAGCGCTTACTGTGTGCAGAGCACTGGATTAAGCGCTTGGGAAGTACAAGCTCATTCATTCAATCGTATCTACTGAGGGCTTACTGTGTGCAGAGCACTGGATTAAGTCCTTGGGAAATACAAGTTCATTCATTCATTCAATTAATCATATCTATTGAGCGCTTGCTGTGTGCAGAGCACTGGATTAAGCGCTTGGGAAGTACAAGCTCATTCATTCAATCGTATTTACTGAGGGCTTACTGTGTGCAGAGCACTGGATTAAGCGCTTGGGAAGTACAAGCTCATTCATTCAATCGTATTTACTGAGGGCTTACTGTGTGCAGAGCACTGGATTAAGCGCTTGGGAAGTACAAGTTCATTCATTCATCAATCAATCAATCGTATCTATTGAGCGCTTACTGTGTGCAGAGCACTGGATTAAGCGCTTGGGAAGTACAAGTTCATTTATACATTCAATCGTATTTATTGAGCGCTTACTGTGTGCAGAGCACTGGATTAAGCGCTTGGGAAGTACAAGTTCATTCATTCATTCAATCAATCGTATCTATTGAGCGCTTACTGTGTGCAGAGCACTGGATTAAGCGCTTGGGAAGTACAAGCTCATTCATTCATCCAATCGTATTTATTGAGCGCTTACTGTGTGCAGAGCACTGGATTAAGCGCTTGGGAAGTACAAGCTCATTCATTCATCCAATCATATTTATTGAGCGCTTACTGTGTGCAGAGCACTGTACTAAGCGCTTGGGAAGTCCAAGTTGGCAACATGGACCCAACAGCAGGCTCACAGTCTAGATCACAGTTAATGATGCACATCTAGCTTTACGTCTATTTATTCTGACGACTCGACACCCGTCCACATGTTTTGTTTTGTTGTCCGTCTCCCCCTTCTAGACTGTGAGCCCGTCGTTGGGTAGGGACCGTCTCTATCTGTTGCCAACTTGGACTTCCCAAGCGCTCAGTACAGTGCTCTGCACACAGTAAGCGTTCAATGAATACGATGGAATGAATGAATGAATTTCATTCCATCGTATTTATTGAGCGCTTACTGTGTGCAGAGCACTGTACTGAGCGCTTGGGAAGTCCAAGTTGGCAACATGAAAGAATGACAGCCGGGGCTTGGGAGTCGGAGGTCGTGGGTTCTAATGCCGGCTCCGCCGCCTGTCACTTCTCTGGGCCTCGGTTCCCTCATCTGGAAAATGGGGGTGAAGGCTATGAGCCCCACCGGGGACAACCTGATCACCTTGTCTCTCCCCCAGGCCTCAGGACGGTGCTTGACACAGAGGAAGCGCTTAACAAATACCATCATTACTATACCAACCGGCAGATGCGTGGTGGAGCCGGGATTAGAACCCACGACCTCTGATTCCCAGGCCCCGGACTCGGCGCTTAATGCCCGGATCTGTCATTTCCCTATTTCTGCTATCAATCAATCATATTTATTGAGCGCTTACTATGTGCACAGCACTGTACTAAGCGCTTGGGAAGTACAAATTGGCAACATATAGAGACAGTCCCAACATTGGGCTCACAGTCATTCACTCAATTGTATTTATTGAGCGCTTACTGTGCGCAGAGCATTCATTCATTCGTATTTATTGAGCGCTTACTGTGCGCAGAGCGCTGGACTAAGCGCTTGGGAAGTCGGCAACCTAACGATACTACGGACGTACGACATACTAACATCCGTCTCCCCCTCTAGACTGTCAGCTCCTTGTGGGCAGGCCTGCCAACTCGCCCGAGTGCTCGCTACAGTGCTCCGCACTCAATACCACCGATGGCCTCGCCCTCGGAGGTGCCCTGTACATAGTGAGCTGTATATATGTTTGTATGTATTTATTACTCTATTTTATTTGTACATATTTATTCTATTTATTTTATTTTGTTAGTATGTTTGGTTTTGTCTCCCCCTTTTAGACTGTGAGCCCACTGTTGGGTAGGGACCGTCTCTATATGTTGCCAACTTGTACTTCCCAAGCGCTTAGTCCAGTGCTCTGCACACAGTAAGCGCTCAATAAATACGACTGAATGAATGAATGCGCTTAGTCCAGTGCTCTACACCCAGTAAGCGCTCACTAAATACGAATGAATGAATGAATAAATACCACGGATTCATTCAGTCGTATTTATGGATACGATATGGATTCTTTAGAGAAGCAGAGTGGCTCAGTAGGAAAGAGCCCGGGCTTTGGAGTCAGAGGTCATGGGTTCAAATCCCAGCTCCGCCAATTCTCAGCCGTGGGACTTTGGGCAAGTCACTTCACTTCTCTGGGCCTCAGTTCCCTCATCTGGAAAATGGGGATGAGGACTGGGAGCCCCCCGAGGGACAACCTGATCACCTTGTATCCTTCCCAGCGCTTAGAACGGTGCTTTGCACATAGTAAGCGCTTTATAAATGCCACTATTATGGAGAGCTTACTGGGTGCAGAGCACTGTACTAAGCGCTTGGGAAGTACAAGGTGGCAACATAGACTGTGAGCCCACTGTTGGGTAGGGACTGTCTCTATATCATCAATCGTATTTATTGAGCGCTTACTATGTGCAGAGCACTGTACTAAGCGCTTGGGAAGTACAAACTGGCAACATATAGGGACAGTCCCTACCCAACAGTGGGCTCACAGTCTATGTTGCCACCTTGTACTTCCCAAGCGCTTAGTACCGTGCTGTGCACCCAGTAAGCGCTCCATAATAATGGCATTTATTAAGCGCTTAGTCTATGTTGCCAACTTGTACTTCCCAAGCGCTTAGTGCAGTGCTCTGCACACGGTAAGCGCTCAATAGATACGATCGATTGATATAGAGACGGTCCCTACCCGACAGCGGGCTCCCGGACCGCTGGAAGGACTGGACGAGCCCCCTGCCGAAACGCGGCCCGTGCCGCCCCCCAACCCAAGCGGGACTCCCCAGCGCGCCCTCGCACCCGGCTCCACCCTGGCCGGCGGCCCCCCGAATGGGGCGAGAAGCGGCC
The DNA here is from genome assembly GCF_015852505.1 of Tachyglossus aculeatus. Lineage (NCBI taxonomy): Eukaryota > Metazoa > Chordata > Mammalia > Monotremata > Tachyglossidae > Tachyglossus > Tachyglossus aculeatus. The sequence continues at coordinate 4,975,188 of NC_052071.1, read as the reverse complement.
CGGTGCCCGCCCCCCGGCCCCGGTGCCCGCCCCCCGGCCCCGGTGCCCGCCCCACTCACTCTGGCTGTTGGCCTGCTGCCCGTTGGCGGGCATGGGCGGCTGGTGGTGCAACTTGCGGGGGGCATGGTTCTGCTTCTCCGGGTTAAACCCTTTACCGCCCTGCATCTTGGCACCCTGCGGAGACAAATCCATCCATCCTGAGCGTTCACTACGTGCGGAGCGCCGTACTGGACGCTTGGGAAAAAAGACGGCGCAACGGAATTGGCCGACACCTTCTCTGCCCACGACCTGTGTGTAAGCACACATTTATTACTCTATTTATTTGGACTGTGAGCCCACTGTCGGGTAGGGACCGCCTCTATATGTTGCCAACGTGTCCTTCCCAAGCGCTTAGTACGGTGCTCTGCACACAGTAAGCGCTCAATAAATACGATTGATGATGATGATGATGATGATGATGACTGAACGCTTGGGAAAAGACGGCGCAACGGAATTGGCCGACACCTTCTCTGCCCACGACCTATGTGTAAGTACACATTTATTACTCTATTTATTTGGACTGTGAGCCCACTGTCGGGTAGGGACCGCCTCTATATGTTGCCAACGTGTCCTTCCCAAGCGCTTAGTACAGTGCTCTGCACACAGTAAGCGCTCAATAAATACGATTGATGATGATGATGATGATGACTGAACGCTTGAGAAAAGACGGCGCAACGGAATTGGCCGACACCTTCTCTGCCCACGACCTATGTGTAAGTACACATTTATTACTCTATTTATTTGGACTGTGAGCCCACTGTCGGGTAGGGACCGTCTCTATACGTTGCCAACGTGTACTTCCCAAGCGCTTAGTACGGTGCTCTGCACACAGTAAGCGCTCAATAAATACGATTGATGATGATGATTGAACGCGTGGGAAAAGACGGCGCAACAGAATTGGCCGACACCTTCTCTGCCCACGACCTGTGTGTATGTACACATTTATTACTCTATTTATTTAGACTGTGAGCCCACTGTCGGGTAGGGACCGCCTCTATATGTTGCCAACGTGTCCTTCCCAAGCGCTTAGTACAGTGCTCTGCACACAGTAAGCGCTCAGTACGACTGAATGAATGAATTTAACTTGTACATGTACTTCCCAAGCGCTTAGTACAGTCCTCTGCAGAGTAAGCGCTCAATACTATTGAATGAATGAACTGAATTACCTTGTACATGTATATGTACATATTTATTACTCTAACTTGTTCATATTTATTCTATTTATTTTACTATGCACACAGTAAGCGCTCAATAAATATGACTGAATGAAGGAATGACATTGAATTTTATTTTATTGTCTGTCTCCCCCTTGTCAACTGTGAGCACGCTGCTGGGTAGGGACCGTCTCTCTATGTTGCCGACTTGGGCTGCCCAAGCGCTTAGTACAGTGCTCTGCACACAGTAAGCACTCAATAAATACAATTGAATGAAGGAATGACATTGGATTCTATTTTATTTTGTTAATATGTTTTGTTTTGTTGTCTGTCTCCCCCTTCTAGACTGTGAGCCCGCTGTTGGGTAGGGACCGTCTCTCTATGTTGCCAACTTGGACTTCCCAAGCGCTTAGTACAGTGCTCTGCACACGGTAAGCGCTCAATAAATACGACTGAAGGAAGGAATGACATTGAATTTTATTTTATTTTGTTAATATGTTTTGTTGTCTGTCTCCCCCTTCAAGACCGTGAGCCCGCTGTTGGGTAGGGACTGTCTCTAGATGTTGCCGACTTGGACTTCCCAAGCGCTTAGTACAGTGCTCCGCACACGGTAAGCGCTCAATAAATACGACTGAATGAAGGAATGACATTGAGTTTTATTTTATTAATATGTTTTATTTTGTTTTCTGTCTCCCCCTTCTATTCATTCATTCAATCGTATTTATTGAGCGCTTACTGTGTTCAGAGCACTGTACTAAGCGCTTGGGAAGTCCAAGCTGGCAACATATAGAGACGGTCCCTACCCAACAGTGGGCTCCCCGTCTAGAAGGGGGGAGACAGACAACAAAATAAAACATATTAACAAAATAAAATAAATAGAATATGTACAAATAAAATAGAGTAATAAGTACGTACAAACATATATACATATATACAGGTGCTGTGGAGACTGTGAGCCCGCTGTTGGGTAGGGACCGTCTCTCTATGTTGCCAACTTGGACTTCCCAAGCGCTTAGTACAGTGCTCTGCACACGGTAAGCGCTCAATAAATACGACTGAATGAAGGAATGACATTTAATTTAATTTAATTTTATTGTGTTAATATGTTTTGTTGTCTGTCTCCCCCTCCTAGACTGTGAGCCTGCTCCTGGGTATAGGGACCGTCTATGTTGCCAACTTGTACTTCCCAAGCGCTTAGTACAGTGCTCTGCACATGGTAAGAGCTCAATAAATACAATTGAATGAAGGACTGACATTGAATTTTATTTTATTTTGTTAATATGTCTTGTTTTGTTGTCTGTCCCCCCCCATCTAGACTGTGAGCCCGCCTGTTGGGTAGGGACCGTCTCTCTATGTTGCCAACTTGTACTTCCCAAGCGCTTAGTACAGTGCTCTGCACACGGTAAGTGCTCAATAAATACGATTGAATGAAGGACTGACACTGAATTTTATTTTATTTTATTACTCTGTTTTGTTTTGTTGTCTGTCTCCCCCTCTAGACTGTGAGCCCGGCTGTTGGGTAGGGACCGTCTCTCTATGTTCCCAACTTGGACTTCCCAAGCGCTCAGTACAGTGCTCTGCCCACTGAAAGCGCTCAGTACAGTGCTCTGCCCACTGAAAGCGCTCAGTCCAGTGCTCTGCCCACTGAAAGCGCTCAGTCCAGTGCTCTGCCCACTGAAAGCGCTCAGTACAGTGCTCTGCACACTGAAAGCGCTCAATACGACTGAATGGATGAATGAATGACAAGCTCGGTAGTCACTCAGTCGTATTTATTGAGCGCTTAAGGTGTGCACAGCACTGGACTGAGCGCTTTGGGGAGACGACGATACAACGATAACCACTGCCGTCCCCCACCCACCCGAGCTGGCGGTCAAGAACCGAGAAAATGCAAATAAAGACAAATAATAGTCACGACCCTAATTATGGCATTTGCTAAGCGCTCTGTGCCTTCTAGACTATAAGCCCGCTGTTGGGTAGGGACCGTCTCTATATGTCGGCAACTTGCACTTCCCAAGCGCTTAGCACAGCGCTCCGCACACCGTGAGCGCTCAATAAATACGAATGAATGAATGCCAGGCACTGTACTAAGCGCCGGGGTGGATCTAAGCGAATCGGGTTGGCCGCAGCCCCTGTCCCACGTGAGGCTCAGCCTCGACCAGTGGCGACTCCGCCACCGCTTCCCCCCATTTTCCTGATGCGGGAACCGAGGCCCGGAGAAGTGACGTGACTCGCCCAAGGTCACCCAGCAGACAGGGGGCAGAGGCGGGATTAGAACCCAGGACCTGCTGACTTCCGGGCAGGCAGAGGTTTGGCCGGGTGAAAACTCGGCTCCGTCCAAACGTCCGGCCTCGTTCCTCGGGACCCCGGCCCGTCCAGGGGTAGAGGGGAGACGCCCCCAGCCTGGGGAGAAACGATTCTATGTACTGAGCGCTTCCCGCTGCACAGTCCTGGACCATGCACTCGGCAGAGTCGTCAGTCAATCGTATTTTTTTGAGCGCTTACCGGGTGCAGAGCACTGTACTAAGCACTCGGGAGAGGGTTTTCAGTCCGTCGATGGTATTTATTGAGTGCTTACTGTGCGCAGAGCACTGTACTAAGCGCTTGGGAGAGATTGTCAGTCACTCAATGGCATTTATTGAGCGCTTAATGTGTGCAGAGAACTGTACTAAGCGCTTGGGAGAGGTTCTCAGTCGGTCGATGGTATTGAGCGCTTACTGTGTGCAGAGCACTGTACTAAGAGCTTGGGAGAGATAGTCGATGGCATTTGAGCACTTAATGTGTGCAGAGCACTGTACTAAGCACTCGGGAGAGGGTTTTCAGTCAGTCAATGGTATTTATTGAGCGCTTATTGTGTGCACAGCACCGTACTAAGCGCTTGGGAGAGCTTGTCAGTCAGTCAATGGCATTTATTGAGTGCTTACTGTGTGCAGAGCACTGTACTAAGCGCTTGGGAGAGCTTGTCAGTCAGTCAATGGCATTTATTGAGTGCTAACCGTGTGCAGAGCACTGTACTAAGCGCTTGGGAGAGGATCTCAGTCAGTCAATGGTATTTATTGAGCGCTGTGTGCAGAGCACTGTACTAAGCGCTTGGGAGAGATAGTCAGCCGATGGCATTTGAGAGCTTAATGTGGGCAGAGCACTGTACTAAGCGCTTGGGAGAGGTTCTCAGTCAGTCAATGGTATTTATTGAGCGCTTACTGTGTGCACAGCACCCTACTAAGCGCTTGGGAGAGGTTGTCAGTCAGTCAATGGCATTTACTGAGCGCTTACTGTGTGCACAGCACCGTACTAAGCGCTTGGGAGAGGTTGTCAGTCAGTCAATGGCATTTATTGAGCGCTTACTGTGTGCAGAGCACTGTACTAAGCGCTTGGGAGAGGTTCTCAGTCAGTCAATGGTATTTATTGAGCGCTTACTGTGTGCAGAGCACTGTACTAAGCGCTTGGGAGAGATAGTCAGTCGATGGCATCTGAGCGCTTAATGTGTGCAGAGCACTGTTCTAAGCACTCGGGAGAGAGTTTTCAGTCAGTCAATGGTATTTATTGAGCGCTTACTGTGTGCAGAGCACTGTACTAAGCGCTTGGGAGAGGTTGTCAGTCAGTCAATGGCATTTATTGAGCACTTAGTGTGCACAGCACCGTACTAAGCGCTGGGGAGAGGTTGTCAGTCAGTCAATGGCATTTATTGAGTGCTAACCGTGTGCAGAGCACTGTACTAAGCGCTTGGGAGAGGTTCTCAGTCAGTCAGTGGTATTTATTGAGCGCTTACCCTGGCCCTGACCATCTTCCCCTGCCTCTACCTCCTTATTTTACTTGTCCATATCTATTCTATTTATTTTATTTTGTTAATATGTTTGGTTTTGTTCTCTGTCTCCCCCTTCTAGACTGTGAGCCCACTGTTGGGTAGGGACCGTCTCTCTATGTTGCCGACTTGGACTTCCCAAGCGCTTAGTACAGTGCTCTGCACACAGTAAGCGCTCAATAAATACGATTGCTTGCAGAGCACTGTACTAAGAGCTTTGGAGAGCTTGTCAGTCAGCCAATGGCATTTATTGAGCACTAACTGTGTGCAGAGCACTGTACTAAGTGCTTGGGAGAGCTTGTCAGTCAATGGCATTTATTGAGCGCTTACTGTGTGCAGAGCACTGTACTAAGCGCTTGGGAGAGGTTCTCAGTCAGTCAGTGGTATTTACTGAGCACTTACTGTGTGCAGAGCACTGTACTAAGCGCTTGGGAGAGGTTCTCAGTCAGTCAGTGGTATTTACTGAGCACTTACTGTGTGCAGAGCACTGTACTAAGCACTTGGGAGAGCCTGTCAGTCAGTTCGTTGTACTTACTGAGTACCTACTGTGTGCAGAGCACTGTACTAAGCACTTGGGAGAGCCTGTCAGTCAGTTCGTTGTACTTACTGAGTACCTACTGTGTGCAGAGCACTGTACTAAGCCCGTTGGTCAATTATATTTATTACGCACCAGGGAGAAGAGCACTGTACCAAGCACCTGCGAGAGTCTGTCGATCGTACTGAGCGCTTACCATGCGCAGAGCACCGGGCTAAGACTGTGAGCCCGTTGTCGGGTAGGGACCGTCTCTCTACGTTGCCAACTTGGACTTCCCGATCGCTTAGTACAGTGCTCTGCACACAGTAGGCGCTCAGTAAATACGACTGAATGAATGGCTAAGCGCTGGGGAGAGGACGATCGAACAATAAACGGACACATTCCCTGCCCGCAGTGAGCGGACGGTCGAGACGGACAGCAACAGAAGTAACGTTGCAGGCGGGGAACGTTTCCGCCAACTGTCGCGCCGCCCTCTCCCAAGCGCTTAGTACAGTGCCCTGGGTGCAGAAAGCGCTCAGTAAATAGCACGGATTGAGGCCAAGCTGGTAGAGGAGCTTCCAGGCTGGAAGAAGAAAGGGGTCAAGGGGGATTTTCTCCCCGGGCCGAGAGCAATCACCAGGAATAACGACAGTCCTATCTGCTAGGCGCCTACTATGTGCTAAGCGCTGGGGGGAGATCAGAAAGATCCCGGGCTCGGGAGTCAGAGGTCGTGGGTTCGAATCCCAGCTCCGCCACGTCTCAGCTGTGTGGCCTTGGGCCAGTCGCTTCCTCTGGGCCTCAGTTCCCTCATCTGCAAAATGGGGATGAAGACTGGGAGCCCCAAGGAGGACGGCCTGATCACCTTGTAGCCCCCCCCCAGCGCTTAGAACAGTGCTTGGCACATAGTAAGCGCTTAACAAATACCAGCATTAGTCACTTCTTTGGGTCACCTCGGCTGGAAAATGGAGATGAAAGACCCTGAGCCCCACGGGGGACAGGGGCCGGGTCCAACCTTGTATCTCCCGCAGCGCTTAGTACAGTGCCCGGCACTTAATAAGCGCTTAACAAATACCGTGATTATTATTATTATTTATTATTATTATTAAGGGCCGTGAACGCCACGTGGGATGGGACTGGATCCGACTTGATTATCTTGTTTCACCCCCAGCGCTTAGTACAGTGCCTGGCACCTAGTAAGCGTTTAACAAATACGACAACTGTTATAATTATTAAAGACTGTGAGTCCCATGTGGGCTTTATTCCTCTGTTCCCCCGGCCCTCCCCAGCGCTTAGTACAGTGCCTGGCACATAGTAATCGCCTCCCAAACACCACATTATCATCGTAACACAATTATTATCACCACTGAAGACCGTGAGCCCCATGTGGGACGTGGGCCGCGTCCACCCCGATTTCCCCAGCATCTAGCACAGTGCTGGGCACATAATAAGCGCCTCCAAAATGCCACATTAACATAACACATCTATTATTACCATTAAAGACTGTAAGCCCCATGTGGGACATGGACTGTGTCCACCCCGATTCCCCCAGCGCCTAGCACAGTGCCTGCCACCTAATAAGCGCCTCCCATACATTATCAATATTATTACACAATTATTATTAGTTTTAAAGACACTGAACCCCAAGTTGGGCGTAAACTCTGGCCACCCCCCCGCTCAGCATAGTACCTGCCACATAATAAGCGCCTCTAATACACATTATTATTATTACTACATAATTATTATTGCGATTAAAGACCACAAGCCCCATGTGGGACGTGTCCACCCCGATTCCCCCACCACTTAGCACAGTGCCTACCACCTAATAAGCGCCTCCCATACATATTACTAATATTATTACACAATTATTATTAGTTTTAAAGACACTAAGCCCCATGTTGGATGCAATCTCTGTCCATCCCGAATCCCCCAGCGCCTAGCACAGTGCCTGCAACCTAATAAGTGCCTCCCACACACATTACCACTATTATCACACAATTATTATTAGTTTTAAAGACACTAAGCCCCATGTTGGACGTAAACTACGTCCAGCCCAATTCCCCCGGAGCCTAGCACAGTGCCTGCCACCTAATAAGCGCCTCCCATACATATTAATATTATTACACAATTATTATGAGTTTTAAAGACTGTGAGCCCCATGTGATACATGAACTCTGTCCACCCCAATTCCCCCACCGCTTAGCACAGTGCCTGCCACATAATAAGCGCCTCCCATTCACATTATTAATATTATTACACAATTATTATTAGCTTTAAAGACACTAAGCCCCATGTGGGCCGTGAACTGTGCCCACCCCGATTCCCCCACCACTTACCACAGTGCCTGCCACCTAATAAGCACCTCCCATGTACATTATTAATATAATTACACAATTATTATTAGTCTTAAAGACCGTGAGCCCCATGTGGGACGTGAACTCTGCCCACCCCGATTCCCCCACCGCTTAGCACAGTGCCTGCCACCTAATAAGCACCTCCCACACATATTATTAATATTATTACTCAATTATTATTAGTTTTAAAGACACTAAGCCACATGTTGGACGTGAACTCTGTCCATTCCGATTCCCCCAGTGCCTAGCACAGTGCCTGCCACCTAATAAGCGCCTCCCATACACATTGCTAATATTATTACACAATTATTACTAGTTTTAAAGACACTAAGCCCCATGTTGGACGTGAACTCTGTCCATCCGGATTCCCCCAGCGCTTAGTACAGTGCCTGCCACCTAATAAGTGCCTCCCAAATACCAATTATTATTATTACACAATTATTATTAATTTTAAAGACACTGAGCCCCATATGAGACGTGAACAATGTCCATCCCAATTCCCCCACTGCTTAGCACAGTGCCATGCCACCTAATAAGCGCCTCCCATACATATTATCATTACACAATTATTATTAGTTTTAAAGACCGTAAGTCCCATGCGGGATGTAAACTGTGCCCACCCCGATTCCCCCAGCGCCTAGTACAGTGCCTGCCACCTAATAAGCGCCTCCGAAATACCCGTTATTATTATTAGTTTTAAAGACACTAAGCCCCACGTGGGCCGTGTCCACCCCAATTCCCCCACCGCTTAGCACAGTGCCTGCCTCCTAATAAGCACCTCCCACACATATTATTAGTATTATTACACTATTATTATTAGTTTTAAAGACACTAAGCTCCATGGTGGACGTGAACTCTGTCCACCCCGATTCCCCCAGCGCCTAGCATAGTGCCTGCCACCTAATAAACGCCTCCCATTCACATTATTAATATTATTATACAATTATTATTCGTTTTAAAGACCGTGAGCCCCATGTGGGACGTGAACTCTGTCCACCCCGAGTCTCCCAGTGCCTAGCACAGGGCCCGCCATCTAATAATCGCCTCCCCCACATATTATTAATATTACTACATTATTATTAGTTTTAAAGACACTGAACCCCATGTTGGACGTAAACTATGTCCATCCGGAATCCCCCAGCGCTTAGCACAGTGCCTGCCACGTAATAAGCGCCTCCCACTCACGTTAATAATATTACACAATTATTATTAGTTTTAAAGACAACGAACCCCATGTGGGACGTAAACTGTGTCCACCCCGAATCCCCCAGCGCCTAGCACAGTGCCTGCCACCTAATAAGCGCCTCCCATTCACATTATTAATATTATTACACAATTATTATTAGTTTTAAAGACACTGAACCCCATGTGGGACGTAAACTATGTCCACCCCGAATCCCCCAGCACTTAACACAGTGCCTGCCACCTAATAAGCGCCTCCCATTCACATTAATATTATTACACAATTATTATTAGTTTTAAAGACACTGAACCCCATGTGGGACGTAAACTATGTCCACCCCGAATCCCCCAGCGCCTAGCACAGTGCCTGCCACCTAATAAGCTCCTCCCACACATTATTAGTATTATTACACAATTATTATTAGTTTTAAAGTCACTGAAACCCATATTGGAAGTAAATTATGTCCATCCGGAATCCCCCAGCGCCAATCAGTGCCTGCCACCTAATAAGCGCCTCCCATTCACATTATTAACACTATTACACAATTATTATTAGCTTTAAAGACACTAAGCCTCAGGTGCGACGTGAACTGTGCCCACCCCGATTCCTCCAGGGCCTAGCACAGTGCCTGCCACCTAATAAACGCCTCCCATTCGTATTAATAATATTATCACATAATTATTATTAGTTTTAAAAACACTAAGCCCCATGTAGGACGTGAACTGTGCCCACCCCGATTCCGCCAGGGCCTAGCACAGTGCCTGCCACCTAATAAACACCTCCCATTCGTATTATTAATATTATTACATAATTATTATCAGTTTTAAAGACACTAAGCCCCATGTAGGACGTGAACTGTGCCCACCCCGATTCCGCCAGGGCCTAGCACAGTGCCTGCCACCTAATAAACGCCTCCCGTTCGTATTATTAATATTATTACATAATTATTATCAGTTTTAAAGACACTAAGCCCCATGTAGGACGTGAACTGTGCCCACCCCGATTCCGCCAGGGCCTAGCACAGTGCCTGCCACCTAATAAATGCCTCCCATTTGTATTATTAATATTACATAATTATTATTAGTTTTAAAGACACTAAGCCCCATGTAGGACGTGAACTGTGCCCACCCCGATTCCGCCAGGGCCTAGCACAGCGCCTGCCACCTAATAAGCGCCTCCCGTTCACATTATTAATACTATTACACAGTTATTATTAGTTGTAAAGACACTAAGCCCCATGTGGGACGTAAACTCTGCCCACCCCGAATCCCCCAGCGCCTAGCACAGGGCCTGCCACGTACTAAGCGCCTCCCACAAATATCATTAATATTATTGCACGATTATTATTAGTTGTAAAGACACTAAGCCCCATGTGGGACGTAAACTCTGCCCACCCCGAATCCCCCAGAGCCTAGCACAGTACCTACCACGTAATAAGTGCCTCCCATATTATTAGTATTACACAATTATTATTAGTTTTAAAAACACTGAACCCCATGTTGGACGTGAACTCTGTCCACCCCGAATCTCCCAGTGCCTAGCACAGGGCCCGCCATCTAATAAGCACCTCCCACACATATTATTAACATTACTACATTATTATTAGTTTTAAAGACACTGAACCCCATGTTGGACGTAAACTATGTCCATCCGGCATCCCCCAGCGCTTAGCACAGTGCCTGCCACGTAATAAGCGCCTCCCCCACATATCATTAATATTACACGATTATTAGTAGTTTTAAAGACACTAAGCCCCATGTGGGACGTAACCTCTGTCCACCCCGAATCCCCCAGCGCCTAGCACAGGGCCTGCCATGTAATAAGCGCCTCCCACACGTATCATTAATATTATTACACGATTATTATTAGTTGTAAAGACACTAGGCCCCATGTGGGACGTAAACTCTGCCCATCCCGAATCCCCCAGCGCCTAGCACAGGGCCTGCCACGTAATAAGCGCCTCCCACACGTATCATTAATATTATTACACGATTATTATTAGTTGTAAAGACACTAGGCCCCATGTGGGACGTAACCTCTGTCCACCCCGAATCCCCCAGCGCCTAGCACAGGGCCTGCCGCGTACTAAGCGCCTCCCCCACATATCATTAATATTATTACACGATTATTATTAGTTGTAAAGACACTAGGCCCCATGTGGGACGTAACCTCTGTCCACCCCGAATCCCCCAGCGCCTAGCACAGGGCCTGCCACGTACTAAGCGCCTCCCACAAATATCATTAATATTATTACACGGTTATTATTAGTTTTATCCCACACATATCATTAGTATTACTGCACGATTATTATTACTTTTAAAGACACTAGGCCCCATGTGGGACGTAACCTCTGCCCACCCCGAATCCCCCAGCGCCTAGCACAGGGCCTGCCACGTAATAAGCACCTCCCACACATATCATTAATATTATTACACGTACTAAGCGCCTCCCACATACCAATTATTAACATTATTACCCCATTATGGTCATTATTAAAGGCCGTGAGCCCCACCCCGGTTCCCCCAGCGCTTAGCCCAGTAGGCGCTCAACACGTACGACGGAGTGACTGTACTGAGCACCCCCACCTTTAAAAAAGGAAAAAAAAAAAACCCCACCCCCACCTCCCACGCCAACCACACGGTACCGCCAGGAGCCCGTCTCACGTAGCCGGAAGTGGGGGGGCGCTTAGTACAGTGCTCGGCACCCCCGTAAGCGCTCAGTAAGTAGGGCTTTAGCCACGGTTATCGAACGAAGACTGCAGTTCTTCTCAGGGGGAAACTGAGGCTGGGGGGGGTGCGGGGCAAGCCCGGAGGCGGCGTGGAGGAGGAGGAGCAGGAGGCCGCGCCGACCCCCTCACGCACCGCCGTCGCCCGAGCAGCCGCGCCGCGCGGCCTCGCCCGACCCGAGAAAAGAGCGCGCGGCCGCCGGAAGTGCGCAACCTACCCCCGCCTCCCCCGCGCCCCATTGGCCGCCGCCGCCGCCCGTCTTCCCGCCGCCGCCTCCTATTGGCCGGCGCCCGCCGCGGGCCCCGCCCCGCCGCCCGCCGAGCAGCAGGGTAGGGTGAGGCGCGGAGGGGGACAAAGAGGGGGCGGGCGGCGGCGGCGCGCCTGCGCGGGGCTGGGGGGCGGAGCCACTGCGCCTGCGCGGAGGTGGAGGGGGCGGCACCGCGCCTGCGCGGGCCGGGTGGCGCGGAGGCCCGCCATCGAGGTCGCGCGCCTGCGCAGAACGCAGCCCCCCCCCCCGCCCCGCTCCCTTTCCGGCCTTGGTAATTAAATTAATTTATTCATAAAGGCATTTAATAATAATAATAATGATAATACTGGCATTTATAAAGGGCTTACTATGTGCCAAACACTGTTCTAAGCGCTGGGGAGGTGATCAGGTTGTCCCATGTAGGGGGCTCAGTCTTCATCCCCATTTTCCAGAAGAGGTCACTGAGGCCCAGAGAATACTAATAATAATAATGATAGCATTTATTGAAAGCTTACTATGCGCAAAGCACTGTTCTAAGCGCTGGGGAGGTGACAAGGTGATCAGGTTGTCCCATGTGGGGCTCACAGTCTTCATCCCCATTTGACAGATGAGGTCACTGAGGCCCAGAGGATAATAATAATAATAATAATAGTGGCATTTATTAAGCGCTTACTATGTGCCAAGCACTGTTCTCAATAAATACGATTGATGAGGAGGAGGAGGAGGAGGAGGTGACAAGGTGATCAGGTTGTCCCATGTGGGGCTCACAGTCTTCATCCCCATTTTCCAGATGAGGTCACTGAGGCCCACAGAATAATAATAATAATAATAATAATAATAGTGGCATTTATTAAGCACCTACTATGTGCCAAACACTTTTCTAAGCGCTGGGGAGGTGACAAGGTGATCAGGTTGTCCCATAGGAGGCTCACAGTCTTAATCCCCATTTTACAGATGAGGTCACTGAGGCCCAGAGAAGTGAAGTGACTTGCCCAAAGTCACACAGCTAACTATTGACAGTGCGGGAATTCGAACCCATGACCTCTGACTCCAAAGCCCGGGCTCCTTCCACTGAGCCATGCTGCTTCTCTTAATTGATTAATGGTAAATAAATTAATTCATTAATAAAGGCATTTAATAATAATAATAATAATAATAATGGCATTTATTAAGCGCTTACTATGTGCAAAGCACTGTTCTAAGCGCTGGGGAGGTTACAAGGTGATCAGGTTGTCCCATGTGGGGCTGACAGTCTTCATCCCCATTTTCCAGATGAGGTCACTGAGGCCCAGAGAAGTGAAGTGACTTGCCCAAGGTCATACAGCTGACAATTGACAGCCCTGGGATTCGAACCCATGACCATTCATTCATTCATTCATTCAATAGTATTTATTGAAAGCTTACTGTGTGCAGAGAACTGTACTAAGCACTTTCCACTGAGCCACGCTGCTTCTCATCCCCATTTTAAAGATCAATCAATCATCAATCAATCAAAAGATGAGGGAACTGAGGCACAGAGACATTGTATCTCGCCCAAGGTCACACAGAGGGCACATGGCGGAAAAAATAATAATCATAATGACGACTGTGGTATTTGTTAAGGACAAAATAACAACAGACACATTCCCTGATAGTTTTCAGCTGATAGTTTTGAGGGGGAGCACTTATTTAGCGCTTACTGTGTGCAGAACACTGGACTAAACGCTTGGGAGAGGAGAATTTAACAGGGTTAATCAATCCATCATACTTATTGAGTACATACTGCGTGCAGAGCACTGTACTAAGCACTTGGAAGAGCGCAAAATAATAACAGACCCATTCCCCGCCCATAATGAGCTGACAGTTTAGAGGGGGAGCGCTTATTTAGCGCTTACTGTGTGCAGAGCACTGGACTAAGCGCTTGGGAGAGGAGAATTTAACAGGGTTAATCAATCTACCATATTTATTGAGTACATACTATGTGCAGAGTACTGTACTAAGCACTTGGAAGAGGAGAATTTAACAGAGTTAATCAATGCATCATACTTATTAAGTACTTACTGTGTGCAGAGCACTGTACTAAGCGCTTGGGAGAGGAGAATTTAACAGGGTTAATCAATCCATCGTACTTATTCAGTACGTACTTACTGTGTGCAGAGCACTGTACTAAGCACTTGGAAGAGCGCAAAATAATAACAGACCCATTCCCCGCCCATAATGAGCTGACAGTTTAGAGGGGGAGTGCTTATTTAGCGCTTACTGTGTGCAGAGCACTGGACTAAGCGCTTGGGAGAGGAGAATTTAACAGGGTCAATCAATCTATCATATTTATTGAGTACATACTTACTATGTGCAGAATACTGTACTAAGCGCTTGGGAGAGGAGAATTTAACAGAGTTAATCAATGCATCATATTTATTAAGTACTTACTGTGTGCAGAGTACTGTACTAAGCGCTTGTGAGAGGAGAATTTAACAGAGTTAATCAATGCATCATATTTATTAAGTACTTACTGTGTGCAGAGCACTGTACTAAGCGCTTGGGAGAGTACAAAATAACAACAGACCCATTCCCCGCCCATAATGAGCTGACAGCTTTGAGGGGAGCGCTTATTTAGCGCTTACTGTGTGCAGAACACTGGACTAAGCGCTTGGGAGAGGTGAATTTAACAGAGTTAATCAATGCATCATACTTATTAAGTACTTACTGTGTGCAGAGCACTGTACTAAGCGCTTGGGAGAGGAGAATTTAACAGAGTTAATCAATCCATCATACTTATTGAGTACGTACTTACTGTGTGCAGAGCACTGTGCTAAGCACTTGGAAGAGCGCAAAATAATAACAGACCCATTCCCCGCCCATAATGAGCTGACAGTTTAGCGGGGGAGCGCTTATTTAGCGCTTACTGTGTGCAGAGCACTGGACTAAGCGCTTGGGAGAGGAGAATTTAACAGGGTTAATCAATCTATCATATTTATTGAGTGCATACTTACTATGTGCAGAGTACTGTACGAAGCGCTTGGGAGAGGAGAATTTAACAGAGTTAATCAATGCATCATACTTATTAAGTACTTACTGTGTGCAAAGTACTGTACTAAGCGCTTGGAAGAGGAGAATTTAACAGAGTTAATCAATCCATCATATTGAGTACGTACTTCCTGTGCGCAGAGCACTGTACTAAGCACTTGGGAGACTACAAAATAATAACAGACCCATTCCCCGCCCATAATGAGCTGACAGTTTAGAGGGGGAGCGCTTATTTAGCGCTTACTGTGTGCAGAGCACTGGACTAAGCGCTTGGGAGAGGAGAATTTAACAGGGTTAATCAATCTATCGTATTTATTGAGTACGTGCTTACTATGTGCAGAGTACTGTACTAAGCGCTTGGGAGAGGAGAATTTAACAGAGTTAATCAATGCATCATACTTATTAAGTACTTACTGTGTGCAGAGCACTGTACTAAGCGCTTGGGAGAGGAGAATTTAACAGGGTTAATCAATCCATCGTACTTATTCAGTACGTACTTACTGTGTGCAGAGCACTGTACTAAGCACTTGGAAGAGCGCAAAATAATAACAGACCCATTCCCCGCCCATAATGAGCTGACAGTTTAGAGGGGGAGCGCTTATTTAGCGCTTACTGTGTGCAGAGCACTGGACTAAGCGCTTGGGAGAGGAGAATTTAACAGAGTTAATCAATCCATCATACTTATTAAGTACTTACTGTGTGCAGAGCACTGTACTAAGTGCTCGGGAGAGGAGAATTTAACAGAGTTAATCAATCCATCATACTTATTAAGTACTTACTGTGTGCAGAGTACTGTACTAAGCGCTTGGGAGAGGAGAATTTAACAGTTAATCAATCCATCATACTTGTTGAGTACGTACTTACCGTGTGCAGAGCACTGTACTAAGCACTTGGGAGACTACAAAATAATAACAGACCCATTCCCCGCCATAAGGAGATGACAGTTTAGAGGGGGAGCGCTTATTTAGCGCTTACGGTGTGCAGAGCACTGGACTAAGCGCTTGGGAGAGGAGAATTTAACAGGGTCAGTCAATCTATCATATTTATTGAGTACATACTTACTATGTGCAGAGTATTGTACTAAGCGCTTGGTAGAGGAGAATTTAACAGAGTTAATCAATGCATCATACTTATTAAGTACTTACTGTGTGCAAAGTATTGTACTAAGCGCTTGGAAGAGGAGAATTTAACAGAGTTAATCAATCAATCATATTTATTGAGCGCTTACTGTGTGCAGAGCACTGTACTAAGCGCTTGGGAAGTCCAAGTTGGCAACATCTAGAGACAGTCCCTACCCGACAGTGGGCTCACAGTCTAAAAGGGGGAGACAGAGAACAAAACCAAACATACTAACAAAATAAAATAAATAGAATAGATATGTACAAGTAAAATAGAGTAATAAATATGTACAAACATATATCCATTGTACTTATTGAGTACATACTGTGCGCAGAGCACTGTACTAAGCACTTGGGAGACTACAAAATAATAACAGACCCATTCCCCGCCATAAGGAGATGACAGTTTAGAGGGGGAGCGCTTATTTAGCGCTTCTCATCATCATCATCATCATCATCAATCGTATTTATTGAGCGCTTACTGTGTGCAGAGCACTGGACTAAGCGCTTGGGAGAGGAGACTATAACAGAGCTAATCAATCCATCATACTTATTGAGTATGTACTTACTATGTGAAGAGCTTACTCATCATCATCATCATCAATCGTATTTATTGAGCGCTTACTGTGTGCAGAGCACTGGACTAAGCGCTTGGGAGAGGAGACTATAACAGAGCTAATCAATCCATCATACTTATTGAGTATGTACCTACTATGTGAAGAGCACTGTACTGAGCACTTGGGAGGGGACAATACAACAGATTTAGCAGGCATGTTCCCTGCCCACAACGAATTTCCACTCTAGAGGGGGAGATAATAATGATAATAATCGTGGCATTTGTTAATATTATTATTATTACAGTACCTGTGAAGCGCTGTTCTAAGCGTTGGGGTAGATACAAGGTCATCAGGCTGTCCCCCGTGGGGCTCACAGTCTCCATCCCCATTTTACAGATGAGGGAACTGAGGCCCAGAGAAGTGAAGTGACTGGCCCAAGGTCACACAGCAGACAAGCGGCAGAGCCGGGATTAGAACCCAGGACCTTCTGACTCCAAGGCTCCAGGCTCTGCCCACAACACGCTTACACTCCAGAGGAGGAGACGGTAGACACAGTCCCTAACCTCCACGCGGTGTGGCACAGTGGGTAGAGCCTGGGCCCGGGAGCCAGAAGGTCCTGGGTTCTAATCCCGACTCCTCCACGTGCCTGCTGGGTGACCTTGGGTGAGCCACTTCACTCCTCTGGGCCTCAGTTCCCTCATCTGTCAAATTCATGCACGCTTAGAGAAGCAGCGTGGCTCAGTGGAAAGAGCCAGAGGTCATGGGTTCAAATTCCGGCTCCGCCAACTGTCAGCTGTGTGACTTTGGGCAAGTCGCTTCACTTCTCTGGGCCTCAGCGACCTCATCTGGAAAATGGGGATGAAGACTGTGAGCCCCCCGTGGGACAACCTGATGGCCTTGCAACCTCCCCAGCGCTTGGAACGGTGCTTTGCACATAGAAAGCGTTTAATAAATGCCATTAATATTATTATTGTTGTTATTATTCCTTCAGTTGTTGTTTAGCTGCGTGCAAAGCACTGTACTAAGCGCTTGGGAGAGGAACAGACATGGTTCCCTGCCCACAGAGAGCTCACACTCTAGGGGTCAAATGGGGATGGAGACAGTGAGCCCCACGTGGGACGGGGGCTGTGTCCAACCTGATTTCCATGTGTCCACCCCAGCGCTTAGTACAGTGCCTGGCACATAGTAAGCGCTTAACAAATACCATCATCATTATAATTACACTTCAGAGGGGGAGATGGTAGGCACGTTCCGGGCCCACAGGGGGCTTACGGTCCCTCAGCTCCTGAAGTTTTCCCAGTTTTCCAGGGTTCCCGCGGGAATGCCAGGCCCCGAGCCCCGAGGCGGCGTTGCCCACCGGGCTTCACAGCCGCTGCCAACCGGACCATCACCGAACAGGCAACGCCGGGGTTTCCATGGTTTCACGGGGACCCAACCAGCACCGCTGTTGCCGTGGTTACCGAGCGGCCCAACTGATACCATCTCCATGGTTACGGGGGGGGGGGAATCCATCCAAGCACCGTAGCCCACCAGGACCCCCCCCCAAATCCCCGTTTTCCCCCAAACCGACGGCCTCACGGTCTTCAGCCTCACCCCAAGATCAATCAATCAATCAATCGTATTTATTGAGCGCTTACTATGTGCAGAGCACTGTACTAAGCGCTTGGGAAGTACAAATTGGCAACATATAGAGACAGTCCTTACCCAACAGTGGGCTCACAGTCTAAAAGATTGAATGAATTCAATCGTATTTACTGAGCGCTTACTGTGTGCAGAGCACTGTACTAAGCGCTTGGGAAGTCCAAGATCTGGCCCTATCCACTCCACCTTCACAGCCTCATGAATGATAATTACTTGAGGCATTGGTGAGGCGCCTACTATGTGCCAGGCGCTCAATAAATACCATTGACTGACTGAGAACCTCTCCCAAGTGCTTAGTACGGTGCTCTGCGCACATTAAGCGCTCAAATGCCATTGACTGACTATCTCTCCCAAGCGCTTAGTACAGTGCTCTGCACACAGTAAGCGCTCAATAAATACCACTGACTGACTGAGAACCTCTCCCAAGCTGTACTGGGCGCTGGGGTGGATCCCAGCAAATCGGGACGGACGCGGTCTCCATCCCCATTTCTAGACCGTGAGCCCACTGTCAGGTAGGGACCGTCTCTCTATGTCGCCAACTTGGACTTCCCAGGCGCTCAGTACAGTGCTCTGCACGCAGTAAGCGCTCAATAAATACGACTGAATGAAATTTACCGAGGAGGGAACCGAGGCCCAGAGAAGTGACGGGACTCGCCCAAGGTCACGCAGCATAGAGAAGCGGCGTGGCTCAGTGGAAAGAGCCCGGGCTCTGGAGTCAGAGGTCACGGGTTCAAATCCCGGCTCCGCCACTTGTCAGCTGTGTGACTTTGGGCGAGTCACTTCACTTCTCTGAGCCTCAGTTCCCTCATCTGGAAAATGGGGATGAAGACTGTGAGCCCCCCGTGGGACAGCCTGATCACCTTGTAACCTCCCCAGCGCTTAGAACGGTGCTTTGCACATAATAAGTACTTAATAAATGCCATTATTATTATTATTAGAGTGAGGTCACCTGCCTGCTATGTGTCCTTGGGCAAGTCACTTCACTCCTCCGGGCCTCAGTTCCCTCATCTGGAAAACGGGGATGAAGACGGTGAGCCCCATGCGGGACAGGGACTGTGTATTATACATTCAATCATATATAATAAGAATAATGATAGCATTTATTAAGCACTTACTATGTGCTAAGCCCTGGAAATGTTGGTATTTGTTAAGCGCTTACTATGTGCCAAGCACTGTTCTAATCGCTAGGGTAAATACAAGGTAATCAGGTTGTCCCACGTGGGGCTCATAGTCTTAATCCTCATTTTATTCATTCAATCGCATTTATTGAGCGCTTACTGTGCGCAGAGCACTGTACTAAGCGCTTGGGAAGTACAAGTTTGCAACATATAGAGACGGTCCCTACCCAACAGTGGACTCACAGTCTAGAAGGGGGAGACAGACAGCAAAACATATAAACCACATAAAATAAGTAGAATAAATTTGTACAAGTAAAATAAATACATAAATAGAGTAATAAATCTGTACAAACGTTTATACATATATACAGGTGCTGTGCGGAGGGGAAGGAGGTAAGGTGGGGGGGATGGGAAGGGGGATAGAGTGGACAGCCATTTTACAGATGAAGGAACTGAGGCCCAGAGAGGTGAAGTGACTTGCCCAAAGTCACACAGCTGACAGGTGAGGGAGCCGGGATTAGAACCCATGACCTCGGACTCCCAAGCCCGGGCTCTTACCACTAAGCCACACTGCTTCTCTCTCTCTATTGAGCGCTTACTGAATGCAAAGCACTGTACTAAGCGCTTGGGAAGTACAAGTCGGCAGCATATAGAGGAGGTTCCTATTGTCAGCTGTGTGACTTTGGGCAAGTCACTTAACTTCTCTGGGCCTCAGTTCCCTCATCTGGAAAATGGGGATGAAGACTGGGAGCCCCCCGGGGGGACAACCTGATTTCCTTCTATCTACCCAATCAATCAATCGTATTTATTGAGCGCTTACTGTGTGCAGAGCACTGTACTAAGCGCTTGGGAAGTCCAAGTTGGCAACATATAGAGACAGTCCCTACCCAACAGTGGGCTCACAGTCTAAAAGGGGGGAGTCTAAAAGGGGGGGGGGGGAGTCTAAAAGGGGGAAAGATAGAGATAGAGATAGAGAAGCAGTGTGGCTCAGTGGAAAGAGCCCGGGCTTTGGAGTCAGAGGTCATGGGTTCGAATCCCGGCTCTGCCAATTGTCAGCTGTGTGACTTTGGGCAAGTCACTTCACTTCTCTGTGCCTCAGTTACCTCATCTGTCAAATGGGGATTAAGACTGTGAGCCCCATGTGGGACAACCGGATTGCCTTGTAACCTCCCCTTACTTCCCAAGCGCTTAGTACAGTGCTCTGCACATAGGAAGTGCTCAATAAATACGATTGAATGAATGAATGAATGAAATACGATTGAATGAATTCCCCTCCTTCCTCTCCCCCTCCTCCCCTCCCCATCCTCCCGCCTTACCTCCTTTCCCTCCCTACAGCGCCTGTATATATGTATATATGTTTGTATGTATTTATCATTCTATTTATTTTATTTATACACTTTTATTCTATTTATTTTATTTTGTTCATACGTTCTGTCTTCTCTGTCTCCCCCTTCTAGACTGTGAGCCCGCTGTTGGGTAGGGACCATCTCTCTGCGTTGCCGACTCACTTCCCAAGCGCTTAGTACAATGCTCTGCACACAGTAAGCGCTCAATAAATACGATTGAATGAATGAATGCTCCGCACATAGTAAGCGCTTAATAAATGCCGTTATACACACACATATACCCTGGTGCTTAGAACAGTGCTTGGCAGAGAGTAAGCGCTTAATAAATGCCATCATTATTATTATTAGAAGGGGGTGTCCAATCCCATTAGTCTGTACCCACCCAAGCGCTTAGTATGGTGCCTGGCACGAAAGTAAGCGCTTGACAAATAGCATCTTTATTATTCTTATTACCACTAATTGCTTGCAGTGGTCACTGCAGTCGGCGGCTTCTGGTCCTCTCCCAAGTGCTCAGCACGCAGTCAGCGCTCGATCACTACCATTGATTGATTGATTGATTGATTAAGCGCTTAGTACAGTGCTCTGCACACAGTAAGCGCTCAATAAATACGATTGATGATGATGATTGATTGAATCAGGGCAGGGGCATCCGAGGGGGGTCAAGGGGTTGTGGGGAAGGAAGAGTGGGTGCCAAGGGGGGGATGGGGGAGCGAGGAGTTGGGGGGATGGAGGAGGGGGAGTTGGGGGGCATGGGGGGAGCGAGAATTAGGGGGGAGGAAGAGGGGATGCCAAGGGGGACCAAGGGACTGTGGGAGGGCAGGGGGAGGCCTGTCTCTATGTTGCCAACTTGTACTTCCCAAGCGTTTAGCACAGTGCTCTACACACAATAAGCACTCAATAAATACGATTGAATGAATGAATGAATGAGGCCGGGAGCCGGGGGGCAAGAAGGGGAAGGAAGAGGGGGTGAGCAAGGGGTTGTGGGGTGTAGGGGGGATGGGGAGGAAGGATTTGGGAGGGGAGGAAGAGGGGGTGTCAATAGAGAAGGAGCGTGGCTCAGTGGAAAGAGCCGGGGCTTTGGAGTCAGTGGTCATGGGTTCAAATCCCGGCTCCGCCACTTGTCAGCTGGGTGACTTTGGGCCAGTCACTTCATTCATTCATTCAATCGTATTTATTGAGCGCTTACTGTGTGCAGAGCACTGGACTAAGCGCTTGGGAAGTACAAGCTGGCAACATATAGAGACGGTGCCTACCCAACAGTGGGCTCACAGTCTTCTCTGGGCCTCAGTTACCTCATCTGGAAAATGGGGATTAAGACTGTGAGCCCTCCGAGGGACAACCTGGTCACTCTGTAGCCTCTCCAGCGCTTAGAACAGTGCTTTGCACAGAGTAAGCGCTTAATAAATGCCATCGTTATTATTATAAGGGGGAGCAAGGGATTGTGGGAGGGGCAGGGGGTGGCCAGGTGGAGCAAGGAATGGGGAGAGGGAAGAGGGGGTGTCTATCTGTTGCTGAATTGTACTTTCCAAGCGCTTAGTACAGTGCTCTGCACACAGTAAGCGCTCAATAAATGCGATTGAATGAATGAATGAGAGGGCTGGGGGGAAGGAAGAGGGGGTGTCGGGGGTGGTGGAGGAGCAAAGACTGGGGGAAAGGAAGGGGGCGTCAGGGGGAGCAAGGGATTGTGACTTTGGGCAAGTCACTTAACTTCTCCGTGCCTCAGTTACCTCGTCTGTAAAATGGGGCAACCTGATCACCTTGCAACCTCCCCAGCGCCTAGAACAGTGCTTTGCATATAGTAAGCGCTTAATAAATGCCATCATTATTATTATTATTGTTGTGGGAGGGTGAGGCTGGGAAAGAAGAGGGGGTGTCGGGGGTGACAGGGGGTTGGGGGGAAGGAGAGGGGTGACAGGGGGGATGGGGGAGCAAGGGACTGTTGGGGGGCAAAGGGCATGGGGGAAGGAAGGGGGGCATCGGGGGGAAGACAGGGGGAGCAAGGGATTGTGGGAGGGAAAGGGGGCGGCTGAGGGGGGGCAAAGGGGCTGAGGGGAAGGAAGAGGGGGCGTCGGGGGGGCTAAGGGGTTGTGGGAGAGGCAGGGGGTTGCCATGGGGGGGAAGGAAGAGGGGGCGTCCGGGGGGAGCAAGGGATTGTGGGAGGGGCAGAGGGGAAGGAAGAGGGGGCGTCGGGGGGCGACAGGGGGGAGCAAGGAATCGGGGGAAGGAAGAGGGGGCGTCAAGAGGGGGGGCAAAGGGGCTGAGGGGAAGGAAGAGGGGGCGTCGGGGGGGCTAAGGGATTGTGGGAGGGACAGGGGGTGGCCAAGGGGCGAAGGAAGAGGGGTGTCAAGGGGGAGCAAGGGATTGTGGGAGGGGGAGGCCGAGGGGGGTGGGGGGGAAGGGGCTGAGGAGAAGGAAGAGGGGGCGTCGGGGGGTGGGGGACGGGGGGGAGCAAGGGATTGCGGGAGGGGCAGGAGGGTAAAGGGCCTGAGGAGAAAAATCGGGGGGCGTCGGGGGGGGGGCAGGGGAGACCAAGGA
Organism: Tachyglossus aculeatus; assembly: GCF_015852505.1. Classification (NCBI taxonomy): domain Eukaryota; kingdom Metazoa; phylum Chordata; class Mammalia; order Monotremata; family Tachyglossidae; genus Tachyglossus; species Tachyglossus aculeatus. The sequence continues at coordinate 4,951,854 of NC_052071.1, read as the reverse complement.
ACGGGGGGGAAGGAAGAGGGGGCGTCAAGGGGGAGCAAGGGATTGTGGGAGGGGCAGGGGGAGGCCAAGAGGGGGCAGGGGGGGGGAAAATAAATATGATTGAATGAATGAATGAATGAAGAGGGGGCGTCGGGGGGGAACAAGGAGTGGGTGGGAAGGAAGAGGGGGCGACGGGGGGCGCAGGGGGGCAAGGATTGTGGAAGGGGCAGGAGGGCAAAGGGCCTGAGGAGAAAGAAGAGGGGGCGTGGGGGGGGGCCGGGGGCAGCAAGGGATTGTGGGAGGAGCTGGGGGTTGCCAAGGCGGGGCAATGGGGGGGGGAAGGAAGAGGGGGCGTCGGGGGGGACCTAGGGGTGAGGGGAAGGAAAGGGGGGCGTCAAGGAGCAGCAAGGGATTGTGGAAAGGGCAAGGGGTGGCCGAGGGCCTGAGGGGAAGGAAGAGGGGGCGGCAAGGGGGGGCAAGGGGGTCCCAAGGGGGGGAAGGGAGAGGGGTGTCAAGGGGGAGCAAGGGATTGTGGGAGGGGCGGGGGGCAAAGGGCCTGAGGGGAAGGAAAAGGGGGACGTCAAGGGGGAGCAAGGGATTGTGGGAGGAGCAGGGGGTGACCAAGTGGGGGGGGGTGGGGGGGAAGGGAGAGGGGTGTCAAGGGGGAGCAAGGGATTCTGGGAGGGACAGAGGGGGCAAAGGGGCTGAGGGGAAGGAAGAAGGGGTGTCGGGGCGGGGGGAGGCAAGGAATGGGGGGAAGAAAAAGGGGGCGTCAAGGGGGAGCAAGGGATTGGGGGGGCAAGGGGGGCCAAGGGGGGGAAGGAAGAGGGGGCGTCAAGGGGGAGCAAGGGATTGTGGGAGGGGCAGGGGGTGGCCAAGGGGGGACATGGGGGTAGGGAGAGGGGTGTCAAGGGGGAGCAAGGGATAGATGTTGCCAACTTGTACTTCCCAAGAGCTTAGTACAGTGTTCTGCCCAGTAAGCGCTCAATAAATACGATTGATTGATTGATTGATTGTGGGAGGGGCAGAAGGGGCAAGGGGCCTGAGGAGACGGAAGACAGGGCGTGGGGGGGGGGGGGGGGTGCGCGAGGGGAGCAGGGGATTGTGGGAGGGGCAGGGAGTGGGCGTGGCCCGCAGGGGGCGTGGCGCCCCGGCTCCGGATTCCGCGCTCCGGGTTCCTTGGGGCTCCGGCTCCGCCTGGATTCCGGGCTCCGGGTTTTGCGGGGAGCCGGGCGGGAGTCTCGCGCCGGGGGCCGGGGGGGGAGGGGGAAGCCGGAGGGGGAGGGGGGGGCCGGCGGTGTCTCGCGAGCCCCCGCCCGGCGCCAGCCAATGGGGTGGCCCGGCGGCCCCGCCCCCTCCCCCCCCCCCCAGCGCCTGGTGCAGAGCGCAGGGCGCTGCGAGCGGCGCTGCCATTTAAAGGGGCCGCGACCCCCCGTCCCGCCCGCTGGGGAGCGGGAGCGACGCCGCCGCCGCCGCCCACGCCAGCCTGCAGCCCGGCCCCGGCCGCAGGTAGGGCCCCGGCCCCGGCCCCGCCGGAGCCCGGCCTCGGCCCGGGACGGGAATGGACGGGAGGGAAGGAAGGAGGGAGGGAGGGAGCGCGTTTCCAAAATGTCTTCCTGGGCGGGGGGGAGGAGGGGGCAATTAGGGCGGGCGGGAGAGGGGTGGGGGGGCAATTCTGCGGGGCAGTTGCGCGCGCAGGCGCGCTGGGGGGGGCAAATGCGCGCGGGGGGCGGGGCCTGGGGGGGCAATTGCGCACGCGGGGGGGGCGGGGCCTCGGGCAGGGGCAATTGCGCGCACGCGCAACGGGGGGCGGGGCCTCAGGCCGGGGCAATTGCGAGGGGGCGGGGCCTCGCCGTGGGGCAGTCGCGCGCACGCGCGGCGGGGGTGATTTCGCGCCCCGGGGGGCAGTGGCGCGCACGCGCGTTGGAGGAGGGGGCAATTGCTGTGCCCTGGGGGGGCGGGGCCTCGTCGCGGGGCGGTTGTGCGCACGCGCGACGGGGGCGGGGCCTCAGACGCGGGGCAGTTTCGCGCCCGGAGGGGGGGCAGTTGCGCGCACGCGCGTTGGGGGGCGGGGGCAGTTGCTTGCCCTGGGGGGGCGGGGGACTCCTCGCGGGGCGGCAGTGCGCACGCGCGCCGGGGCCAATCGCGCGCCTTGAGGGGGGCGGGGCCTCGCGGTGGGGCAGTTGTGCGCGCGCGCGCTGGGGGCGGGGCCTCGTCGTGGGGCAGTTGCGCGCACGCGCGCCGGGGCCACCCGCGCGCCTTGAGGGGGGCGGGGCCCGCGCCGCGCGTGCGCGCTGGGCGGAGGGCGGGGCCGCGGCGGCCCGTCGCGTGGGGGGGCGGGGCCGGCGCCGCGGAGGATTCTGGGAGAGAGCAACAGTGGCTCGGTGGGGCGCGGGGGTCGACGGGACGTCGTGGGGGAGGGGGTGGGGTGGGGGTCCCCGGGGGTCCCCAAGGTCGGGGGAAGGGGACAGGTGGGGGGCAGGACCCCATTTTGGCGGGAAGGAGTCGACGGCGGTGGGATAGGCCGGACCCCCGAGCCGGTGGGCTCCTGCGGGATGGAGGAGGGAAATGTGGGGTGGGGGACCCCCCGAAGACCCCAGAATTCATTCATTCAGTCGTATTTATTGAGCGCTTACTCTGTGCAGAGCACTGGACTAAGGAGCCCGGAGGGCCGCGGCCGCCCCGTTGGCGTGAGTTGGGTTTCCGGTCGGGGGGGGAAGGGTGCCCATCTAGACGTTGACAACTTGGACTTCCCAAGCGCTTAGTCCAGTGCTCTGCCCACTTCATTCATTCATTCAATCGTATTCATTCATTCAATCGTATTTATTGAGCGCTTACGGCGTGCAGAGCACTGGACTAAGGACCCCGGAGGGCCGCGGCCGCCCCGTTGGCGTGAGTTGGGTTTCCGGTCGGCGGGGAAGGGTGCCCATCTAGACGTTGCCAACTTGGACTTCCCAAGCGCTTAGTCCAGTGCTCTGCACACTTTATTCATTCATCCATTCAGTCGTATTTATTGAGCGCTTACGGCGTGCAGAGCACAGGACTAAGGACCCGGGAGGGCCGCGGCCGCCCCGTTGGCGTGAGTTGGGTTTCCGGTCGGCGGGAAAGGGTGCCCATCTATATGTTGCCAACTTGGACTTCCCAAGAGCTTAGTACAGTGCTCTGCACACCATTCATTCATTCATTCAATCGTATCTATTGAGCGCTTACCGTGTGCAGAGCGCTGTACTAAGCGCTTGGGAAGTCCAAGTCGGCAACGTAGAGAGACGGTCCTGACCCAACAGCGGGCTCACATTCTAGAAAGGGGAGACAGACAACAAAACAAAACATATTAACAAAATAAAATTCAATGTCATTCCTTCATTCAGTCATATTTGAGTGCTTAAGGTGTGCAGAGCACTGGACTAAGTGCTTGGGAAGTCCAAGTCGGCAACATCTAGAGACGGTCCCTACCCTACAGCGGGCTTACAGTCTAGAAGGGGGAGACAGACGACAAAACATATTAATAAAATAAAATAAAATTCAGTGTCATTCCTTCATTCATTATTGAGTGCTTACTGTGTGCAGAGCACTGGACTAAGCGCTTGGGAAGTCCAAGTCGGCAACAGAGACAATCCCTGCGCAACAGCGGGCTCACAGTCTAGAAGGGGGAGACAGACGACAAAACAAAACATATTAACAAAATAAAATAAAATATAATGTCATTCATTCATTATTGAGCGCTTACCGTGTGCAGAGCATTGGACTAAGCGCTTGGGAAGTCCAAGTCGGCAACATCTAGAGACGGTCCCTACCCAACGGCGGGCTCACGGTAGAAGGGCGAGACAGACAACAAAACATATTAACAAAATTCAACGTCAGTCCTTCGTTCATTATTGAGCGCCTACCGTGTGCAGAGTACTGTACTAAGCGCTTGGGAAGTCCAAGACGGCAGCATGGCCGGTCCCTACGCAACGGCGGGCTCACAGTCTAGAAGGGGGAGGCAGACGGCAAAACGAAACATACAAATCAGCGTGGCTCAGTGGAAAGAGCCCGGGCTTTGGAGTCAGAGGCCGTGGGTTCAAATCCCGACTCCGCCAACTGTCAGCTGTGTGACGCTGGGCAAGTCACTTCTCTTGTGCCTCAGTTTCCTCATCTGTAAAATGCGGATTACCACTGTGAGCCCCACGTGGGACAACCTGATCACCTTGTATCCCCCCAGAGCTTAGAACGGTGCTTTGCACGTAGTGCTTAACAAATACCATCATTATTATTATTATAAGTAGAATAAGCGCTCAATAAATACGATCGAATGAGGGTAGTCAAGGCTCAGACGGCTTTTTCCACCCGGCCAGCCGTCGCCCACCCGCCCTCATGGACCCCGGCGACTTCCCGGACCCGTTTGACCCCCTGACCCTGCCGGAGAAGCCCCTGGCCGGCGACCTGCCCGAGGACATGGAGTTCGGCGAAGACCTGCTGGGCTCGCAGACGGCCCCGCCGGGGGGCTGGATGGCCCCCGTGGCCCCCGGGGTGGGGGGCCTGGGCCTGCTGGACGCCCCGCCCCGGGGGGGCCTGGACAAGGGCCCCAGCCTCCTGGACGGGGCCACGGAGCTGCTGGAGCTGGGGGCTCTGCTCTACAAGGAGCCCTCGCCCCCGGCCGGGGAGCGGGGGTCCGGGGAGGCCCTGGGCTGGGAGGTGGGGGACCGGGCCGGAAAGGCCTCGCCGCTGCCCCTGCCCAGGGGGAGCCCGGAGGCCCTCATCCTGCCCCCGTCGCACCACCTGGAGGAGGAGGAGGAGGAGGAGGTGGTGGAGGAGGAGGAAGAGGAGGTGGTGGCGGAGGAAGAGGAAGAGGAGGAGGCCGCCGTCGCCGCCCCCGCTATGGCCGGGGGCTCCCCCGAGCGGGAGCCCCCGGAACCCCCCAGCCCCCCGGCGGGAGACCCCCGGGAGGGCGGAGGCGGCGGCTCCCAGACGGACCCCGGAGGCCCCGGCTCTCCGGCCCCTTCCGGCTTGGCAGGTGCGTGGCGGCGAGCCGGGGGTCGCCTCCCTCCCCTCCGCTCAGTTCCCGGGGGGCCGGGTCCCGCGTCTACCCGGGCGGCGCTCAGTAAGCCACCGCTGAAGACGGCGATGTCTTACCCGCAGGGGCCGTCCAGCCCGAGAGGGGGAGCGAGCCGCCGCTGGAGAAGGTGAGGGCCGGGCCGGGAGGGAGCGGACCCCCCCTCGCCCCGGCCCGCCCTGGCGTCAACCTCCCGTTCCCCCCCCCCGTCTCCCAGGGGCACAAGAGGAGCGAGCGGGCGCGGAGGTCGGAGGCCACCAAGGCCGAGACCGTGGACTCGGCGGAGAGCAGTGAGACGGGGGGCGGGTCCGGCGGTCGGGGGGGGGGGTGGGGATGGAGGGGGGACCGGGGGTGGGGGTGCCCATGCTCCCCCGGGGGCGGGCCCTGACGCCCGCCCGCCCGCCCAGTCCCGGTGTCGGACGAGGACTCGGACGCCATGGTGGACGACCCCAACGACGAGGACTTCGTGCCCTTCCGGCCGCGCCGCTCCCCCCGCGTGTCCCTGCGGGCCCACGCGGCCTCCCGGGCCGCCGCCGCCGCCGCCGCCCGCTCGGCGGGCGCCAAGATGACCTGCGCCCACTGCCGCACGCCCCTGCAGAAGGGGCAGACGGCCTACCAGCGCAAGGGCCTGCCGCAGCTCTTCTGCTCCGCCTCCTGCCTCACCTCCTTCTCCAAGAAGCCCGCCGGCCGGAAGGCCTGCACCTTCTGCAAGAAGTGGGTGGCGGGGCCGGGCGGGAGGGCCGGCGGGGCGGGCCCGGGGCGAGGAACCGCCCCCGCCCCACCCGCCCCGTGCGCCCCGCAGGGAGATCTGGAACGCCAAGGACTCCATCATGGCCCAGACGGGCACGGGCAGCTCCTTCCACGAGTTCTGCACGTCCGTGTGCCTGTCGCTGTACGAGGCCCAGCAGCAGCGGCCCGACCCCCAGCCGGGCGAGGCCCCCGCCGAGACCACGGCCCGCTGCAGCGTCTGCCACAGGGCCGGGGAGGTGAGCGGCGGCCGCGGCGGCGGCGGGCGGGCGGAGGGCCGCGGCCGGGCGACGGCGACGGCAACGACAAGACGCGTGCCCGCCCGCAGGTCCTGCACGAGGTGAGCAACGGCAGCGTGGTCCACCAGCTGTGCAGCGACTCCTGCTTCAGCAAGTTCCGGGCCACCAAGGGGCTGAAGACCAACTGCTGCGACCAGTGCGGGGCCTACATCTACGGCAAGGGCGGGGGGCCGCCCGCCCAGCAGCTGTTCCACGAGGGGCAGCAGAAGCGGTTCTGCAGCGCGGCCTGCCTCGGCGGCTACAAGAAGGTGGGCTGCGAGAACCGGAGCGGCCTGGCCTAGCGGAGAGAGAGAGAGAGAGAGAGACAGAGAGAGAGAGAGAGAGAGAGAGGGCGCGCGAGCGAGCCCGGGCGAGGCCCGTCACCCCCCCCCCCCCCCGCCCCCCGCCCCGCCACCGGGCCTCGGTGCCCCCCTCCGGAAAACGGGGATAAAGCCGGGGGCGGGGCCGATTTGAGCTTGGATCGCCCCTTCCCGCCCCTCCCAGCGCTCTAGACTGTAAGCTCGCCCCTGGGCAGGGACCGCCGTCTGCTGATTCTGTTGTATTGTACCCCCCCCCCCTCCTCCTCCTCTTCCTCTTCCCCCCCACCCCCAAGTGCTCGGCCCAGTGCTCCGCACGTAGCAAGCGCTCAATAAATACCATTGATTGATCGGCACGGAGTAAAGCGTCTAACATACCGAGCGGCGCGGCCCAGCGGAGAGAGGCGGGGGGCTGGGCCGGGGCGGCCGGGGCGGCGGGCGGGCGGGCGGGGGTCCGGCGGGCGCCTCGGGGCGAGTCCACCTCTCCGGGGCCTCGGTTCTGTCGTCCGTGGAACGGGCCGGGGAGACGCGCAGGACGGCGTCCGACGCCACTAGCCGGGACGGACCCGCCGCCGGTCCGAAGAGCGGGGCGGACCGTGGAGGGGGGCGGCGGGGCGGCCCTCACCGTGCCCCGGTCCCGCCTTGCAGAAGAACACGCGTGTGTACCCGTGCGTCTGGTGTAAGACCCTCAGCAAGAACTTCGAGATGCTCCCCCACGTCGACAGGAACGGCAAGACGGGCCTGTTCTGTTCCCTGTGCTGCACAACCTCCCATAAAGTGAAGCAGGCCGGCCTCGTGGGTAAGAAGGCGACCCCCCCGCCCGCCCCCCGCCCCCCGGCCCCGGGGGGCCGCGCCGTCTGAGCCCCCCGCCCTCCCCGCCCGCTTCCCGCAGGCCCCCCGCGGCCCTGCAGCTTCTGCCGCCGCAGTCTCCCGGATCCCTGCTACTATAACAAGGCCGACCGCACCGTCTATCAGTTCTGCAGCCCCAGCTGCTGGTCCAAGTTCCAGGTATCCGGGGCGGAGGGGAGGGGCCTCCGGGAGGGACCGGGGGGGGGCCGCCCGGCCGCCCCGGCGCCCACCGTCCCCCCCGCCCGCTGTCTCTTTCCGCCCGCCCCCGCCGTCCCCCAGCGGTCGAGCCCCGAAGGCGGCCCGCACCTCACCTGTCACTACTGCCACAGCCTCTTCAGCACCAAGCCCGAAGTCCTGGAGTGGCAGGTGAGTGGGCCGGGGCCCTCCGCCCCGGGGGGCGGCGGGGGGGACCCCCCCCCCCCCCCCGCCCGGTTCCCTCGGCCTGACCCCCGCGCCGCCCCCCGCCAGGACCAGGCCTTCCAGTTCTGCTGCCGGGACTGCTGCGAGGACTTCAAGCGCCTGCGCGGCGTGGTGTCCCAGTGTTCCCACTGCCGCCAGGAGAAACTGCTCCACGACAAGCTGCGCTTCAGCGGCGTCGAGAAGAGCTTCTGCAGCCAGGGTGAGGGGGCCCCGACCCCCGACCCCCCACCTCTCTGTCTCTCTTTCCCTCTCTTTGCCTCTGTCCCTCTCTTTCTGTCTCTCTCGTCTGTCTTTCGCGCCTCTCTGTTCTGTCCCATCTCTCCCTCTCTGTCTTTTGTCCCCTCTCTTTCCTCTCTTTGCCTCTCTCTCGCTCTTGCCCATCTCTTTTGTTTGCCTCTCTTTCTGTCTCTCTCGTCTTTCGCTTCTCTCTGTGTTTTGTCCCATCTCTCCCTCTCTTTCTGTTTCCTCTGTCTTTGCCTCCTCTCTCGCTCTTGCCCATCTCTTTTGTTTGCCTCTCTTTCCGTCTCTCTCGTCTGTCTTTCACCTCTCTCTGGGTTTTGTCCCATCTCTCCCTCTGTTTCTCTTTCCTCTGTCTCTGCCTCCCTCTCTCTCTCTTGCCCATCTCTTTTGTTTGGCTCTCTTTCTGTCTCGTCTGTCTTTCGCTTCTCACTATGTTTTGTCCCATCTCTCCCTCTCTTTCTCTTTCCTCTGTCTTTGCCTCCCTCTCCCTCTTGCCCGTCTCTTTTCTTTGCCTCTGTCTCTCTCTGTCTTTCACCTCTCTGTTTTGTCCCATCTCTCTCTCTTTCTGTTTCCTCTGTCTTTGCCTCCCTTTCTCTCTCTTGCCCATCTCTCGTTTGCCTCTCTTTCTGTCTCTCTCATCTGTCTTTCGCCTCTCTCTCTGTTTTGTCCCATCTCTCTCTCTCTTTCCTCTGTCTTTGCCTCCCTTTCTCTCTCTTGCCCATCTCTCTTGTTTGCCTCTCTTTCTGTCTCTCATCTGTCTTTCACCTCTCTCTCTGTTTTGTCCCATCTCTCTCTCTCTTTCCTCTGTCTTTGCCTCCCTTTCTCTCTCTTGCCCATCTCTCTCGTTTGCCTCTCTTTCTGTCTCTCTCGTCTGTCTTTCGCCTCTCTCTGTGTTTTGTCCCATCTCTCCCTGTCTTTTCTCCCCTTTCTCTTTCCTCTGTCTTTGCCTCCCTCTCTCTCTCGCCCATCTCCTGTTTGCCTCTTTCTGTCTTTCACCTCTCTCTGTCTTGTCCCATCTCTCCCTCTCTTTCCTCTGTCTTTGCCTCCCTCCCTCTCTCTCTTGCCCGTCTCTTTTGTTTGCCTCTATTTCTGTCTCTCTCGTCTGTCTTTCACCTCTCTGTTTTGTCCCATCTCTCTCCCTCTTTCTCTTTCCTGTCTTTGCCTCCCTCTCTCTCGCCCCTCTTTCTGTCTTTAGCCTCTCTCTCTGAGTTTTGTCCCATCTCTTTCTCTTTCCTGTCTTTGCCTCCCTCCCTGTCTCTTGCCCGTCTCTTTCGTTTGCCTCTCTTCCTCTCTCCCTCCTCTGTCTCTGTGTTTTGTCCCATCTCTCCCTCTCCCTGTCTTTACCAGCGTGGCTCAGCGGAAAGAGCCCGGGCTCTGGAGTCAGAGGTCGTGGGTTCAAATGCCGGCCCCGCCACTTGTCAGCTGGGTGACTTTGGGCAAGTCACTTCTCCGCGCCTCAGTTCCCTCGGCTGTAAAATGGGGAGGAAGCCTGTGAGCCCCACGGGGGACAACCTGGTCGCCCTGTAACCTCCCCAGCGCTTAGAACGGTGCTTTGCACATAGTAAACGCTTAATAAATGCTATCATTTTGTCCCCTCTCTCTCTTTCTTCTGTCTTTGTCTCTTTCGCCTCTCTCTCCCTCCCTCTCTGTCTCTTTTTTGCCTGTCTCACTGTCACCTGCATTTCTGTCTTTTACCTTTCTCTCTCTCCCTCTCTGTCTCTTTTTTGCCTGTCTCACTGTCACCTGCATTTCTGTCTTTTACCTTTCTCTCTCTCTCTCTCTGTCCTTTGCCCCTCTTTCTCTTTTCCCTCTCTCTTTCCTCTCTTCGGCTCCCCTCCCTCTCTCTCTCTCTGCCACCTGCCCCCCGGGGCGGCCGCCCAACGGGCACGTATGTCTCCTCCGTCTCCCTCTCCCCCTTGTCCTGTTCTTGCAGCCCCGGGAGGCGGGCGGCGGAGGGGATCGCGGCCCTCGCCGGGCCGGGGTGGCGGGGTCCACCCGTCCGGTGACCGCCCCCCGCCCCCCGGGCGCAGGCTGCGTGCTCCTCTACAAGCAGGACTTCACGAAGAAGCTGGGCCTGTGCTGCGTGACATGCACCTACTGCTCCCAGACATGCCAGCGCGGGGTGAGCGAGCAGCTGGACGGCAGCACCTGGGACTTCTGCAGCGAGGCCTGCAAGGACAAATACCTGCTCTGGTACTGCAAGGTCAGCCGGGGCCCGGGCTGGGGGGGGGCAAAGGGGCCCCCGGCGGGGCCGCGCCCCCCCCCCCTCACCCCCGTGCCCCGCCCAGGCCGCCCGCTGCCACGCCTGCAAACGCCAGGGCAAGCTGCTGGAGACCATCCACTGGCGCGGGCAGGTCCGACACCTGTGCAACGAGCAGTGCCTGCTCCGCTTCTACAGCCACCAGAACCAACCCAACCTGGACACGCAGAGCGGCCCCGAGAGCCTCCTCAACCGTGCGTCCGCGGGGCGGGCGCGGGGAGGGGCCGCCGCGGGCACCGGCCTCCCTCCCCGCCCGCCGGGGCTCAGGCTCGCCTGTCTCCGACGCGCAGATCAGTCTCCGCCGGAGCCCAGACCCTCCACGCCCGCCGCGCCCGCCCAGGCCGGAGCGGATCACGGCCCCCCGGTGAGAGGCGGGAGCGGGGGGGACGGGGTCCCCCACCCCGGCCGGGGGCGGCCGCCAACCTGCGACTCCCCCGGCCGGGCACAGCTCTCCGGCAGGACCCGCTCGGCCACGCAGCCGCCCCCGCCGCCCCCGCCGCCGCCGCCGTCCACGCCCCGGAAGAACAAGGCCGCCATGTGCAAGCCGCTGATGCAGAACCGCGGGGTGACCTGCCACGTGGAGACGTCCTCCAAGGGCTGCCAGACGGGTAAGGCCGGCGCCGGTTCCCGGGGGGGCGGCGGGGCCCCGGCCGGCGGCCGGGGACTGAGGACGGCCCGGCTCCCGCAGAGGAGGAGCAGAAGCCGCCCCAGGTGATCGTGCTGCCCATCCCCGTGCCCGTCTTCGTCCCGGTGCCTATGCATCTGTACTGCCAGAAGGTGCCCGTGCCTTTCTCCATGCCCGTGCCGGTGAGTGGCCACCGGGCGCCGGCGAGCGTCCGGCGGAGCGGGGCGGCACGTATCCGGTCGCGCTCACCGGGCGCTTACGGCGCGCGGGGCGAGGACGGTCCGACGCCTGACGGGCGTCACCGCCGCCGGGGTGGCGGCCGTTGCCCTCCTCGCCTCTCCCCCCAGGTCCCCGTCCCCCTGTTCCTGCCCACCACGCTGGAGAACACGGACAAAATCGTGGAGACCATCGAGGAGCTCAAAGTGAAAATCCCGTCCAACCCCCTGGAGGCGGACATCCTGGCCATGGCGGAGATGATCGCCGAGGCCGAGGAGCTGGACAAGGCCTCGTCCGACCTCTGCGGTACGGCGGGGGCGCGGCGGGCCCCCCCCCCCCCCCCCCGCCCCGGGCGGGACCGGCCCTGACCGGGCCCCCCTCTCCCCCTCAGACCTGGTGAGCAACCAGAGCACGGAAGGCCTCCTGGAGGACTGCGACCTCTTCGGCCCCGCCCGGGACGACGTCCTGGCCATGGCGGTCAAGATGGCCAACGTCCTGGACGGGCCCGGCCAGGACCTGGAGGCGGACTTCCCCAAGAGTGAGCGGGCCGGCCGGCGGGGCGGGACGGGCCGGGGGCCGGGGGCCGGGGCTGACGGCCGCCCCCCCCCCCCCGCCAGACCCCCTGGACATCAACCCCAGCGTGGACTTCCTGTTCGACTGCGGCCTGGTGGGGCCCGACGAGGTGTCCGCGGCCGAGCAGGACCTGCCCCGGGCCATCCGGAAGGTGAGGGCCGGCGGGTGGGCGGCCCGGGGCGGGGGGGCGGCCCCGGCCCACCGTCCGACCCCCACCCCAACCCCGCCCAGGGCCAGAAGCGACTGGTGCTGTCCGAGAGCTGCTCCCGGGACTCCCTGAGTAGCCAGCCCAGCTGCACCCCGGGCCTCAACTACTCCTACGGGGTCAACGCTTGGAAGGCCTGGGTCCAGGGCAAGTACGCCGGCGGCGGCGGCGGCGGCGGCGGCGGCGAGGCCGGCGGCAAGGCCGAGGAGCTCCGCTTCGGCCGTGAGTCGGGGCGCCGGGGGGCCCGGGGGGCGCGGCGGGGGCGGGCGCGCGGGGCTCTGACCGCCCCCCTCCCCGGGCAGCGAAGCCCATGCGGATCAAGGAGGACATCCTGGCCTGCACCGCGGCCGAGCTCAACTACGGCCTGGCCCAGTTCGTGCGGGAGATCACCCGGCCCAACGGCGAGCGCTACGAGCCCGACAGCATCTACTATCTCTGCCTCGGCATCCAGCAGGTAACCCCCCCGCCCGCCTCCGGCGCCCACTGCGCGCTGGACGCTCCGCTGAGCCCTCGGGAGGGGACCGGGCAGTGAGCAGTGATAACGGCGGCATCTGTTAAGCGCTCACCGGGTGCCTAGGAGAGGCAGGGTCTTGGGGTGGGGCTCACCGACTTCGTATTTTGCCAATTTGTACTTCCCAAGCGCTTCGTACGGTGCTCTGCACATAGTAAGCGCTCAATAAATACGATTGATGATGATGATGATCCCCGTTTTCCAGATGAGGGCACTGAGGCCCAGAGACGGGAAGCGGCTCGCCCGAGGTCACCCGGCGGACGGGTGGCCGAGCTGGGATTAGAACCCGCGCCCTCGGACTCCCAAGCCCCGGGCTCTTTCCGCCGAGCCGCTCCTCCCCCTAACCACGCGTCGTCCTTCTTTCAGTCCTTTCTATCGAGCGCTTCCCGTGTGCGGGACGCTGTACTGAGCGCTAGGGAGAGGACAAAAAACAATCAACAGGCACATTCCCTGCTCTCCACGAATTTACGGTCTAATAATAATAATAATAATAATAATAAATGCATTTGTTAAGCGCTTACTATGTGCCAGGCACTGTTCTAAGTGCTGGGGAGGTTACAAGGCGATCAGGTTGTCCCACGGCGGGGGGCTCACAGTCGTCATCCCCATTTTACAGATGAGGGAACTGAGGCCCAGAGAAGAAGAATGATGATGGCATTTGTTAAGCGCTTACTATGTGCGAAGCACTGCTGTAAGCGCTGGGGGGGGGGTTACAAGGTGATCAGGTTGCCCCACGGGGGGCTCACGGTCTTCATCCCCATTTTCCAGATGAGGTCACCGAGGCCCAGAGAAGTGAAACGACTTGCCCAAAGTCACCCAGCTGGCAAGTGGCGGTGCCGGGATTGGAACCCATGACCTCCAACTCCAAAGCCCGGGCTCTTTCCACTGAGCCGTACTGTTCTCGTGGTCTAGAAGAGGGGCTACAGTTGGCATGCCTTCCCCAACCACCAGGCTCTCCCCGTTTTTTGGTGGTATTAGGTGCTTACTATATGTCCGGCACTGCTCTAAGCACTGAGGTAGCTACAAAGTAATCGGGTGGACACAGCCCATCCCACGTGGGGATCACGGTCATCCCCATTTTACAGATGAGGGAACTGAGGCACAGAAGGGAAGCATTTGGCCCACGGTCACACAGCGGACCAGTGGAGGAGTCGGCACTGGAGCCTGGGTTCTTATTATTAATAATAATAATAATAAGGGTGGTACTTATTAAGCGCTTGCTATGCGCCAGGCACTGTTCTAAGCGCTGGGGTAGATACAAGGTCATCGGGTTGTCCCACGGGGGGCTCACGGTCTTCATCCCCCTTTTCAGAGGGGGAAACTGAGGCCCAGGGAAGTGACCTGCCCCAGGTCACACAGCAGACAAGTGGCAGAGCCGGGACTAGAAGGGGAACCGTTCATCCTGGCTCTGTGCTAGACGCCTACTGGAAGCAGCGTGGCTCAGTGTTAAAGAGCCCGGGCTTTGGAGTCAGAGGTCACGGGTTCAAATCCTGGCTCCACCAATTATCAGCCGTGGGACTTTGGGCAGGTCACTTCTCTGGGCCTCAGTTCCCTCAGCTGGAAAATGGAGATTAAGACTGTGAGCCCACTGTTGGGTAGGGACTGTCTCTATGTGATGCCAATTTGTACTTTCCAAGCGCTTAGTACAGTGCTCTGCACATAGTAAGCGCTCAATAAATACGATTGATTGATTGATTGATTAAGACTGTGAGCCCCTCCGTGGGACAACCTGATCACCATGTAACATAGTAAGCGCTTAATAAATACCATTATTATTATTATTATTATTATTATTATTACTGACCTTGGGCGTGGGAGAAGCAGCGGGGTCTGTCGACGGACAGTTCGCAGCCTGGCCTAGTGGGTAGAGCCCAGGCCCGGGAGTCAGAAGGTCCTGGGTTCTAATCCTGGCTCTGCCGCTTGTCTGCCTGTGGCCTTGGGCAAATCGCGTCACTTCTCCGGGCCTCAGTTCCCTCATCTGTCAAAGGGGGGTGAAGACCGTGAGCCCCACGCGGGACAGGGACCGTGTCCGACCCGATTCGCTCGCCCGGCGCTCAGTACAGTGCCCGGCACACAGTAAGCGCTTAATAAATACCGTAATTATTAATTATTGGGCACCTACTATGTGCAGAGCGCCGTTCTAAGTGCTTGGGAGAGGACGATACACGAGAATCAGCAGACACGTTCCCTGCCCCTGATGAGAATTGAGGGGGGAAAAGGACATTAATATGAACAAATTATTGATAATAAATAAATTAAAAGATATGTAGCAAAGTGCTGCGGGGTTGGGGAGACTAGCGGATGTCCTATTCATCCATTCAGTCGTATTTACTGAGCGCTTACTGGGTGCAGAGCGCTGTACTGAGCGCTTGGAAAGTACAATTTGGCAACAGATAGAGACAATCCGAGCTCACGGCGCGGCTCAGCGGAAAGAGCCCGGGCTTGGGAGCCAGGGGTCCTGGGTTCTAATCCCGGCCCCGCCACTTGTCGGCTGTGTGACTTTGGGCAAGTCACTTCACTTCTGTGCCTCAGTTCCCGCATCTGTCAAGTGGGGATGAAGACTGGGAGCCCCACGTGGGACAACCTGATTACTACGTATCTACCCCAGCGCTCAGAACAGTGCTTGGCACATAGTAAGTGCTTAACAAATGCCATTATTATTATTATTAGAAGAGGGGAACGGGCCAGGAGTCGGAGGTCCTGGGTTCTAATTCCGTCTCTGCCGCTTGTCTGTCCTGGGGAAAGTCACCTCTCTGGGAGCCTCGGTTAACTCACCCTGTAAAATGGGGATCCGGGCCTGTGTCATTCATTCACTCGTTCCGTCGTATTTATTGAGCGCTTCCCGAGTGCACAGCACTGCGCAGAGCGCTTGGGAGACGACAACAGAATAATAAACAGACACCTTCCCTTCCCTCCACAAGCTCACATCGACCTGATGAGTCTGTATTGTATCTACCCCGGCGCTTAGTACAGAGCCCGGCACAGAGTAAGGCCTTAACAAATGCCATTGCTGCAGCGTGGCTCAGTAGGAAAGAGCCCGGGCTTTGGAGTCAGAGGTCACGGGTTTGAATCCCGGCTCTGCCACTTGTCAGCTGGGTGACTTGGGGCAAGTCGCTTCACTTCTCTGGGCCTCAGTGACCTCATCTGTCAAATGGGGATTAAGACTGTGAGCCCCAAGAGGGACAACCTGATCACCTTGTATCCTTCCCAGCGCTTAGAACAGTGCTTTGCACATAGCAAGTGCTTAATAAATGCCATCGCTATTATTATTATTACTACTACTACTATTATTCCTATCATAATTAGGGTAACTAATATTCTTAGTTATTATTAGGAGGATAACTAATAACTAAGAGGGACAACCTGATCACCTTTTATCCTTCCCAGCGCTTAGAACAGTGCTTTGCACATAGTAAGTGCTTAATAAATGCCATCACTATTATTATTATTACTACTACTACTATTATTATTCCTATCATAAGTAGGGTAACTAATATTCTTAGTTATTATTAGGAGGATAACTAATAACTAAGAGGGACAACCTGATCACCTTGTATCCTTCCCAGCGCTTAGAACAGTGCTTTGCACATAGCAAGTGCTTAATAAATGCCATCACTATTATTATTATTATTACTACTACTGCTATTATTATTCCTATCATAATTAGGGTAACTAATATTCTTAGTTATTATTAGAAGGATAACTGATAACTAAGAGGGACAACCTGATCACCTTGTATCCTTCCCAGTGCTTAGAACAGTGCTTTGCACATAGTAAGTGCTTAATAAATGCCATCGCTATTATTATTATTATTACTACTACTACTATTATTCCTATCATAATTAGGGTAACTAATATTCTTAGTTATTATTAGGAGGATAACTAATAACTAAGAGGGACAACCTGATCACCTTGTATCCTTCCCAGTGCTTAGAACAGTGCTTTGCACACAGCAAGTGCTTAGTAAATGCCATCGCTATTATTATTATTACTACTACTACTACTACTACTACTACTATTATTCCTATCATAAGTAGGGTAACTAATATTCTTAGTTATTATTAGGAGGATAACTAATAACCAAGAGGGACAACCTGATCACCTTGTATCCTTCCCAGCGCTTAGAACAGTGCTTTGCACATAGCAAGTGCTTAATAAATGCCATCGCTATTATTATTATTATTACTACTACTACTATTATTATTCCTATCATAAGTAGGGTAACTAATATTCTTAGTTATAATTAGGAGGATAACTAATAACTAAGAGGGACAACCTGATCACCTTGTATCCTTCCCAGCGCTTAGAACAGTGCTTTGCACAGAGTAAGTGCTTAATAAATGCCAACACTATTATTATTACTACTATTATTGTTCCTATCATAATTAGGGTAACTAATATTCTTAATTATTATTAGGAGGATAACTAATAACTAAGTTTTTACCGACCGGCAGGGTTAGTGGAGAGAAACGGGGCGCCTAGTGGGTAGAGCCCGGGCCTGGGAATCGGAGGCTCCCGGGTTCTCGCCCCCCTCGTCTGCCGGCCGACCCCCGGGCAAGTCGTTTCACTTCTCCGGGCCTCAGTTTCCTCATCTGCAAAAGGGGGATTGGGACCGTGAGCCCCACGCGGGACAGGGACGGCGTCCAACCCGATTAGCTGGGACCCCGGCGCTTAGTACAGCGCCTGGCGCCTAGGAAGGCGCTTGAAGCAGCGTGGCTCGGTGGAAGGAGCCCCGGCTTGGGAGTCAGAGGTCAGGGGTTCAAATCCCGTCGGCTGGGCGACTTGGTGTGCCAGTTGCCTCATCTGTAAAATGGGGGTGAGGGCTGTGATCGCCTCGTAACCTCCCCGGCGCTGAGAACGGTGCTCGGCACGTAGTAAGCGCTTCACAAACGCCGTCGTTATTATTATTAAGACGCCTAACAGGCGGCAGGGAACGAAAAGGGGGTGGCGGGGGGGGGAGCGGGCGCGGAAGACGGGCTCCAACCGCCCGCGTCTGTCCATCCGTGCCCACCCCGCTCGCCCGCAGTATCTGTTGGAGAACGGGCGCATGGTGAACATCTTCACAGACCTGTATTACCTGACCTTCATCCAGGAGCTCAATAAGTCCCTGAGCAGCTGGCAGCCCTCCCTCCTGCACAACAGTAAGCGGGCACCGCGGGCACCGCCCCCGCCGGGCCGGGCGCCGACCCCCCCACCCCCCCCACCAGGCCGGGCACCCCGGCTGGGGGGGGATGACCGTATCCACAAACCCGAGCGGAGGGGCCGGGGATAGGGGGGCACGGGCGGCCACCGGCCCGACCGCCCGCCCGGTGCCCGCCGCAGACACGGTGTTCTCACGCGTGGAGGAGGAGCACCTCTGGGAGTGCAAGCAGCTGGGCGTCTACTCACCCTTCGTCCTCCTCAACACCCTCATGTTCTTCAACACCAAGTTCTTCGGGCTGCAGACGGCCGAGGAGCACATGCAGCTCTCCTTCGCCAACGTGGTGCGCCAGGCCCGCAAGGGCGGCGGCGCCCGGGGCGGGGGGGCCCCCAAAGGGGCCAGCATCCGCTACTACGCACCCCCGGTCCGCCAGAGGAAGGGGCGAGGTAGGGCGACCATCCGCCCCCCTGGGCGGGATCTCTGCGTTTACGCGCGTCTCCCTTTGGCTGGGGGGTCTCCGTGGGCATCCGGGCACCTCTGGGACCACTCTCTGAGTGTCTCTGGGTGTGTGGTTTGGGTTTTCCGGGCATCTCTGCGCGCCCCGCCTGTGCTTTCCCACCGTCGCAGGCCCCGGCTGGCATCTGGTGCCCGCCGGACCCCGCCCTCGCCCGGTCCGCTGTGGCCGAGAGGGGCGGCACCCGTGCGGGTCCGAGGGGGTGGGTTGACCCCGGGGTAGCCGTGCCCTCAGCCCCCGCCACCGCGTGTCCCGCAGATGGGGGCGCGGGCAAACGGAAGCGGGAGGAGGAGCAGCTGCCCGTCCTGGAGCAGCGCGAGAACCGCCTCAACCCCCTGCGCTGCCCCGTCAAGTTCTACGAGTTCTATCTGTCCAAATGGTGAGCGCCGCGCGGCCGGCGGGAGGGGGGGACGGGGGGCCCGGGGGGCGCCCGTGACCCCCCCCCGCCGCCGCCCGCAGCCCCGAGACCCTGCGCGGGCGGAGCGACGTCTTCTACCTCCAGCCCGAGCGGTCCTGCCTGGCCGAGTCGCCGCTGTGGTACTCCGTCATCCCCATGGACCGCGGCATGCTGGAGAGCATGCTCAACCGCATCCTGGCCGTGCGGGACATCTACGACGACCCGCCCCGCCCCGGCGAGGACCAGCTGGACTGAGGCGCCCGGCGGCGGGCACCCCCCCCCCCCCGGACCCCCTCGGGGGGCGGGAAGCCCACCCCGGGGGGCGACGGAATCGCCGGGCGGGGGGCGGAGGAGCGGGCGGGGAGGCCTCGCCCCGTTGCCGCCGCCCGGGCCCCCCGCACCCACGACACCAAACACACACGGACCCCACCCCCGAGCCCCCCACCCTGCCCCCCCCGAGCCCCCCACCTCCCAGCTTGGCCCCCACCGTCTTGTGTTTTTATAACCGTCCTCGGTCTAGCGGCTGTCGAAACTGTATATATCGTTCAGGGGGCCCGGCCCGCGTGGTAGTGAGAGACGCCCTCGTCACCAAGACCCCTCCCCTCGTCCTCCCCCGTCCCCACAACGCGCCCTCTCCCCCCCCCCATCCCTCCACCCCACGCGCGCCCCCCGATTCCAATAAAGACCCCCCAACCGGCCCCGGCCGGGGGCGAAGCGGGGGGCGGAGAAGCGAGACCCAGGCTGGCGCTCTTCCTGCGGCCGGGGGGGGGGACGGGGCAACCAAAACACGTCACGCACATGCACCGATCCGGGGCGTCACACACGGTCACGTATGCGTTCGCTAGGCCCGCCCGCGCTGGGGGGCGGGGGAGCACCGCACTGAGAAACCGAGGGGGGCTTCCCTTTCCGGGGGCATTCGAGGGGGACGTCCCCCCGGTAGTCGCGGTCCCAGGGGCCGGACCGGATCCGAGCAAACAGACACGATCCCCACCCCCGTTTTCCAGACGAGGGGACTGAGGCCCGGAGAAACGCCGGGATGGGGGGGGGGCCGGGGTCACCTGGAAGAGGCAGGAATCCGAACCCGCCACCCGCCACACCTGTCCTCTGCACACCACATGCCCGGACTAAGCGCGCTCACCGGACGCTGCGGTCACGACGGACCCCCAAATCTCCCTGGGGGCGGGCGGCGCCCCCCCAGACCCGGCCGGAAACCCCTGCCTCCCCCGAGGGGACAGAGGAGACGGGGGGGCCGTGGGCCCCTGCCCGCCGCTTTCTGTAAAATCCTCTTTTAATGGGGGTCGCCCGCCACGGCCGGCCCACCCCGTCCGGACCCCTCAGCAGGCGGAACAGCGGTCGCCCTTCTCGGCCTGGGCCGAGCCCGGCCCGCGGCGTAGGAGGTCCTTGAGAGAGCCGTCCTGCTCCCCCAGGAGCTTGTTGATCTCATTCTGCTTGGACTCGGGCGAGAGGCGGTGGCCGAAGCCCCCCGAGCCCCCGCGGGCCCGGTGGCCGCGGCGGCGGCGGGCCCGGCGGGCGCAGGCCCGGACCACCAGGTAGACCAGCTCGGCCACGTTGAGGGCGACGCACAGGCCCGAGGCGGCCAGCATGAAGACGGTGAAGACGGTCTTCTCCGTGGGGCGGGAGACGAAACAGTCCACCGTGTTGGGGCAGGGGAAGGCCTCGCACTTGACCAGCCGGACCATGGCGTAGCCGGGGTAGAGCAGGTAGAAGACGTACATGAAGACGGCCTCGAAGAGCAGCCGGAAGGCCACGCTGACCACGTAGGTCCACCACAGCGTGCCGGAGATGCGCACCTTGTGCCGCTTGACCTCCTCCAGGAGCAGGGGGTCCCCGCGGCCCTCCAGGCGCAGGAGCTTCTTCTCGGCGTGCTGCTGGTGGGCCACGTGCATGGCCACCAGCAGGGCCGGCGTGGACACCAGGATCAGCTGCAGGGACCACAGCCGCACGTGGGACACGGGGAAGAAGTGGTCGTAGCAGACGCTGTTGCAGCCGGGCTGCTGCGTGTTGCAGGTGAAGGCCGACTTCTCGTCCCCCCACACGCTCTCGGCGGCCACCACCAGGACCATGATGCGGAAGATGAAGATGACCGACAGCCACACGCGCCCGATGGCCGTGGAGTGCCGGTTGACGCCGCTCAGGAGGGTGTACAGGCCCGTCCAGTTCATCCCGCCGCGGTCACCTGCAAGACACCGCGAGCGGGGGGGCTCGGGCCCCGTTAACCGGTCCCTCAGGCCGCCCAGCCGGGGTGGGCGGGAGGCCCGGGCCCCGGGCGCGCACGCGCTCGCACCCCCGACCCGGGGCCCCGCCGAGTCATATGCCACCCGGGGTGGCACAACGGGGCCTTTGTCGGGCCCAGAACAAGGGCCTCCACAGTTCCCGTCCAACGCCGGGACTTCCGCCCACGGGGCGCCCGGGGGCCGGTGCCGCCCCGGACCGTCGCCGGGCCCCCCACCGACTCCTCGGGATCCGGGGCCGGAGGGCGGCCCGGTGACGATCCCGCTACTACCGCTAATAATAATGACGACGGCGCTGCTTGAGCGCTTACTACGTGCAAAGCACTGTTCTGAGCGCCGGGGAGGTTACAAGGTTGTCCCGTGTGGGGCTCACAATCCTAATCTCAGCCACGCTGGCGTGGCTCAGCGGAAAGAGCCCGGGCTATGGAGCCAGAGGTCATGGGTTCGAATCCCCGCCCGGCCAACAGTCAGCTGGGTGACTTTGGGCGAGTCACTTCACTTCTCCGGGCCTCAGGTCCCTCATCTGTCAAATGGGGATGAAGACTGTGAGCCCCCGGGGGACAACCCGATCCCCCGTAACCTCCCCAGCGCTTAGAACGGTGCTTTGCACATAGTAAGCGCTTAATAAATGCACATAGTAAGCGCTCAATAAATACGATTGATGATGATTATTATTATTTTTAATCCCCATTTTCCAGATGAGGTCACTGAGGCCCAGAGAAGTGGTGTGACTTGCCCAAAGTCACACAGCTGGCAATTGGCAGAGCCGGGATTTGAACCCATGACCTCTGACTCCAGAGCCCGGGCTCTTTCCACTGAACCACGCTGCTTCTCTACTACTACTACTAATAATGATGATGGTAGTTGTTAAGCGCTCACTAGGTGCCGGGCACCGTACTAAGCGCTGGGGTGGATCTGAGCAAATCAGGTTGGACGCAGTCCCTGACCTACGTGGGCCTCACAGTCAAAGTGCTAATAATATTACTAATAATAATAATAAAGAAGTAATGATGGCACTTATTAAGCGCTTACTATGTGCAATGCACTGTTCTAAGCACTGGGGAGGTTACAAGGTGATCAGGTTGTCCCATGTGGGGCTTACAATCTTAATCCCCATTTTACAGATGAGGTCACTGAGGCCCAGAGAAGTGAAGTGACTAGCCCAAAGTCACACAGCTGACAAGTGGCGGAGCCGGGATTTGAACCCATGATCTCTGACTCCAGAGCCCGGGCTCTTTCCACTGAGCCACGCTGCTTCTAATAATAGTAATAATATTAGTACTAGAGAAATTAGAGATTAGAAATAAAATTAGATGGGGGGAGGCGCTGGACATTTGGGCTTCCAGTGGGGGGTTGAAACGACGGAGACGACGCCAGATCCGGCCCTTGGCTTCCCGGAAGCGCTTAGTACAGGGCTTGGCGCATCGGAAGCGCTTAACAAATACCACGGTTGTTATAACAGTAATAATACATACTACATCACAATTATTATGATTACTATTATTCTTTAGGGGGCTGAAACGACAGAGAGGACACTGGATCCGTCCCATCTTCCCAGCGGCGCTTAGTACAGGGCTTGGCACATCAGAAGCGCTTAACGAATACCACGATTGTAGTTATAACAGTAATAATATATACTACATCACAATTATTATGATTACTATTATTCTTAAGGGCGCTGAAACGACAGAGAGGACAGTGGATCCGTCCAATCTTCCCAGCAGCGCTTAGTACAGGGCTTGGCGCATCAGAAGCGCTTAACAAATAGCACGACTTATAATGGTAATAATATATACTACATCACAATTATTATGATTACTATTATTCTTAAGGGGGCTGAAACGACAGAGAGGACAGTGGATCCGTCCAATCTTCCCAGCAGCGCTTAGTATAGGGCTTGGCACATCAGAAGCGTTCAACAAAAAGCATGACTGTTACAATAGTAATAATATATACTACATCACAATTATTATTATTACTATTATTCTTAAGGGGACTAAAACGACAGAGAGGACACTGGATCCGGCCCATCTTCCCGGCAGCGCTTAAAATAGGGCTTGGCACATCAGAAGCGCTTAACGAATACCACGACTGTTATAATAGTAATAATATATACTACATCACAATTATTATTATTATGACTATTATTCTTAAGGGGGCTGAAACGACAGGGAGGACACTGGATCCGAGCCCCATCTTCCCAGCAGCGCTTAGTTCAGGGCTTGGCACATCAGAAGCGCTTAACGAATACCACGATTGAAGTTATAATAGTAATAATATATACTACATCACAATTATTATTATTACTATTATTCTCTAGGGGGCTGAAACGACAGAGAGGACACTGGTTCCATCCAATGTTCCCAGCAGCGCTTAGTACAGGGCTTGGCACATCAGAAGCGCTTAACGAATACCACGATTGAAGTTATAATACTAATAATATATACTACATCACAATTATTATTATTACTATTATTCTTTAGGGGGCTGAAACGACAGAGAGGACACTGGTTCCGTCCAATGTTCCCAGCAGCGCTTAGTACAGGGCTTGGCACATCAGAAGCGCTTAACGAATACCACGACTGTTATAATAGTAATAATATATACTACATCACAATTATTATTATTATGACTATTATTCTTAAGGGGGCTGAAACGACAGGGAGGACACTGGATCCGAGCCCCATCTTCCCAGCAGCGCTTAGTTCAGGGCTTGGCACATCAGAAGCGCTTAACGAATACCACGATTGAAGTTATAATAGTAATAATATATACTACATCACAATTATTATTATTACTATTATTCTTTAGGGGGCTGAAACGACAGAGAGGACACTGGTTCCGTCCAATGTTCCCAGCAGCGCTTAGTACAGGGCTTGGCACATCAGAAGCGCTTAACGAATACCACGACTGTTATAATAGTAATAATGTATACTACATCACAATTATTATTATTATGACTATTATTCTTAAGGGGGCTGAAACGACAGGGAGGACACTGGATCCGAGCCCCATCTTCCCAGCAGCGCTTAGTTCAGGGCTTGGCACATCAGAAGCGCTTAACGAATACCACGATTGAAGTTATAATAGTAATAATATATACTACATCACAATTATTATTATTACTATTATTCTTTAGGGGGCTGAAACGACAGAGAGGACACTGGTTTCGTCCAATGTTCCCAGCAGCGCTTAGTACAGGGCTTGGCACATCGGAAGCGCTTAACGAATACCACGATTGTAGTTATAATAGTAATAATATATACTACATCACAATTATTATGATTACTATTATTCTTAAGGGGGCTGAAACGACGGAGAGGACAGTGGATCCGTCCAATGTTCCCAGCAGCGCTTAGTACAGGGCTTGGCACATCGGAAGCGCTTAACGAATACCACGATTGTAGTTATAATAGTAATAATATATACTACATCACAATTATTATGATTACTATTATTCTTAAGGGGGCTGAAACGACAGAGAGGACACTGGTTCCGTCCAATGTTCCCAGCAGCGCTTAGTACAGGGCTTGGCGCATCAGAAGCGCTTAACAAATACCACAATTGTGATTATAATAGTAATAATATATACTACATCACAATTACTATGATTACTATTATTCTTAAGGGCGCTGAAACGACAGAGAGGACACTGGATCCGTCCAATCTTCCCAGCAGCGCTTAGTACAGGACTGGGCGCATCAGAAGCGCTTAACGAATAGCACGACTTATAATGGTAATAATATATACTACATCACAATTATTATTATTACTATTATTCTTAAGGGGGCTGAAACGACAGTGAGGACACGGGATCCGTTCAATCTTCCCAGCAGCGCTTAGTACAGGGCTTGGCACATCAGAAGCGCTTAACAAATACCACAATTGTTGTTATAATAGTAATAATATATACTACATCACAATTATTATTATTACTATTATTCTTAAGGGGACTGAAACTGTGCTGAACTCTGGGGACAGCCAAGCCCATCGGGTTGGACCCGGTCCCCGTCGCACGTGGGGCTACCGGGCCTCACCCCCATTTTAAAGACAAGTAAACTGAGGCCCAGAGAAGTGGAGCGACCGGCCCGAGGTCACACAGCAGACGAGTGGCAGAGCCGGGATTAGAACCCACGACCTCTGACTGCCCAGCCCAGGTGGGACCATCAATGAGTAACAATGATGATAATGAACACTAATAATAATAATAAATAAATGATGATGGTGTTTGTTAAGCACTTACTATGTGCAAGCACTGTTCTAAGCGCTGCGGGGGATACACGGCGATCAGGTTGTCCCCCGTGGGGCTCACGATCTCATCCCCATTTTCCGGATGAGGTCACTGAGGCCCAGAGAAGGGAAGCGGCCTGCCCGAGGTCACCCAGCTGACAAGCGGCGGAGGCGCGATTAGAACCCATGACCTCTGACTCCCAAGTCTGGGCTCTACCCATTGAGCCACGCCGCTTCCTCTAATCCCTCTCACTTCTCCGGGCCTCAGTTCCCTCATCTGTGAGATGGGGATGAAGACCGTGAGCCCCACGGGGGACGGGGACTGTGTCCAACCTGATTACCTGGTTATCACCCCAGCGCTCAGTACAGTGCCTGGCACACAGGATGCCCTTAACAAATAATAATAATAATAATGATGGCATTTGTTAAGCGCTTACTATGTGCCAAGCACTGTTCTAAGCGCTGGGGGGGATACAATGTGATCAAGTTGTCCCACTTGGGGCTCACAGTCTTAATCCCCATTTTTACAGATGAGGTAACTGAGGCTCAGAGAAGTTAAGTGACTTGCCCAAGGTCACACAGCAGACTTGTGGTGGAGCTGGGATTCGAACCCCTGACCTCTGACTCCAAAGCCCGGGCTCTTTCCGCTGAGCCGTGCTGCTTCCCTTTAAATACCATTTAAAGAGCAATAATCTTGGTATTAGTTAATGGCTTCCTATGTGCCAAACACCATCTTAGCCATTGGGATAATAATAATAATAATGATGGCGTTTATTAAGCGCTTACTATGTGCAAAGCACTGTTCTAAGCGCCGGGGAGGTTACAAGGTGATCAGGCTGTCCCACATGGGGCTTACAGTCTTCATCCCCATTTTCCAGATGAGGTAACTGAGGCCCAGAGAAGTTAAGTGACTTGCCTGAAGTCACACAGCCAAGTGGCAGAGCAGGGATTCGGTCACCCAGCTGACAAGTGGCAGAGCCGGGATTCGAACCCACGACCTCTGACTCCAAAGCCCGGGCTCTTTCCACTGAGCCACGCTGCTTCTGGATAGACAGCAGACATCATCATCATCATCAATCATATTTATTGAGCGCTTACTATGTGCAGAGCACTGTACTAAGCGCTTGGGAAGTACAAATTGGCAACATATAGAGACGGTCCCTACCCAACAGTGGGCTCACAGTAGGAGGGAGAACCGGGATTGACTCTCCATTTTGCAGAGGAAGGAACCGAGGCAGAGAGGAAGGGAAATGACTCACCCAAGATCACACAGCAGACAGGCGGCGGAGCCGGGATTAGAACCCAGGTCCTCGGGCCCGGGCTCTAGCCAGGAGGCCGTGCTGCCTCTTTATCCCGGGCTTCCCCTCAGTCAATCAATCAATCAATCAATCGTACTTATTGAGCGCTTACTGTGTGCAGAGCACTGTACTAAGCGCTTGGGAAGTACAAGTGGGCAACATATAGAGACAGTCACCCGTGCCCCACTCCAAACAATCAATGGGGTTTATTGAGCACCTACTATGCGCAGAGCACCGTACTAAGCGCTTTCTTTGCACATCGTAAGCGCTTAATAAATGCCATCAATATTATTTCTATCAGCGAGAGTGAGAATAATGATAATAATGATGGCATTTATTAAGCGCTTACTATGTGCAAAACACCGTTCGAAGCGCTGGGGAGGTCACAAGGTGATCAGGTTGCCCTGTGGGGGACTCCCAGTCTTCATCCCCATTTTCCAGATGAGGTCACTGAGGCCCAGAGAAGTGAAGCGACTCGCCCCAAGTCGCCCAGCTGACGATTGGCGGAGCCGGGATTTGAACCCATGACCTCTGGCTCCAAAACCCGGGCTCTTTCCACTGAGCCACGCTGAACGAGACCCCTCCCCGGGGGCTGGATCCCTTCCCGATACAGGAAGGATCACTAGTCCTTAGTACAGTGCTCTGCTCCCAGGAAGCCTAGTGGGTACAGCCCAGGCGCCAGAGGACCTGGGTTCTAATCCTGACTCCGCTCCCTGTCCGCTGGGTGACCCGGGGCCGGTCACTCCAGCTCTCTGGGCCTCAGTTCCCTCCTCTGTCAGATGGGGCTGGAGACCGCGAGCCCCACGACGGGCAGGGATCGGGTCCAACCTGATTAGCTGGTCCTCCCCCAGCGCTCAGTACAGAGCCAGGCACATAGTAAGCGCCTTGGCACCATCGAGAGAGGTGGCTCTCACTCGAGGCCTCAGCTCTCTCTGCCTCTGGGCGTCTCTCTCGCTCCCGGGGCCAGGTGGAGGCAGCTAAGGAGGAGCCGGGAAGAAGTACTTCCCCGGCCTCCGCACTCTCAGACCCCCATTCATTCATTCAGTCGTATTTATTGAGCGCTTACTGTGTGCAGAGCACTGTACTAAGCGCTTGAGAAGTACAAGTTGGCAACATATAGAGACGGTCCCTACCCAACAGCGGGCTCACAGTCACATAATAACATCATTACACTGCTGCTGTAGAGGCCTCCCCCGTCTCCGTGCTCTCAGACTTTCACAGGCTCCTCACAGGCCTCCCCCGGCCTCCGCACCCTCAGACCCCAGCGGGCCTCCCCCGGCCTCCACGCCCTCAGCCTCCAACCCTCAGCCCCTTACAGAACTCCCCCAGCCTCGGCGCCCTCAGGCCTCCCCCTGCCTCAGCACCTTCAGCCCCCCACAGGCCGCCCCCCGGCCTCCGCACCCTCAGCCCCTCACAGGCCTCCTCCCTTGGCCTCCACACCCTCAGACCCTCAGAGACTCCTCACAGGCCTCCCCCTGGCCTCCACACCCTCACAAGCTCCTCACAGGCCTCCCTCTGGCCTCCACACCCTCACAGGCACCTCACAGGCCTCCCCCTGCCTCCACACCCTCAGACTCCCTCAAGTCTCCCCCTGCCCTCCACCCTCAGCCCCTCACAGGCCTCCTCCCCCGGCCTCCACACCCTCAGACCCTCACAGACTCCTCACAGGCCTCCCCCTGGCCTTCACACCTCAAAAGCTCCTCACAGGCCTCCCCCTGCCTCCACACCCTCCAACTCCCTCGGGCCTCCCCCGTCTTCATGCCCTCAGCCCCTCACAGGCCTCCCCTGGCCTCCGCGCCCTCAGACTTCCCCGGCCTCCACAACCACAGACCCTCACAGGCTCCTCGCTGGCCTCCCCCAGCCTCCACGCCCTCAGACCCCCAGAGGCCTCCCCCTGTCTTCATGCCCTCAGTCCCTCGAAAGCCCCTCACAGGCCTCCTCTCCCGGCCTCCACACCCTCAGACCCTCACAGACTCCTCACAGGCCTCCCCCTGGCCTCTATACCCTTACAGGCCTCCACACCCTCAGACTCCCTCAAGTCTCCCCCTGTCTTCATGACCTCAGTCCCTCGAAAGCCCCTCACAGGCCTCCCCCTGCCTCCACACCTTCAGACTCCCTCAAGTCTCCCCCTGCCCCTCACCCTCACCCCTCACAGGCCTCCCCCAGCCTGCACACCCTCAGACCCTCACAGACTCCTCACAGGCCTCCCCCTGGCCTCCACACCCTCACTGGCTCCTCACAGGCCTCCCCCTGGCCTCCACACCCTCACAGGCTACTCACAAGCCTCCCCCGGCCTCCACACCCTCAGACTCCCTCAAGCCTCCCCCTGTCTTCATGCCCTCAGTCCCTCACAGGCCTCCACACCCTCAGACTACCTCAAGTCTCCCCCTGCCCTGCTCCTTCAGCCCCTCACAGGCCTCCTCCACTGGCCTCCACACTCTCAGACCGCCCCCAGACTCCCCCTGGCCTCCAAACTCTCACAGGCCTCCATACCCTCAGACTCCCTCAAGTCTCCCCCTGTCTTCATGCCCTCAGTCCCTCAAAGGCCTCCCCCAGCCTCCACACCCTCAGACTCCCTCAAGTCTCCCCCTGCCCTGCACCTTCAGCCCCTCACAGGCCTCCTCCCCCGGCCTCCACACCCTCAGACCCCCACAGACTCCTCACAGGCCTCCATACCCTCACAGGCCTCCACACCCTCAGACTCCCTCAAGTCTCCCCCTGCCCCTCACCCTCAGCCCCTCAAAGGCCTCCCCCAGCCTCCACACCCTCAGACCCTCACAGACTCCTCACAGGCCTCCCCCTGACCTCCACACCCTCAGACTCCCTCAAGCCTCCCCCTGTCTTCATGCCCTCAGTCCCTCAAAAGCCCCTCACAGGCTCCCCAAGGGTCTCCCCATGAAGCCCCCCACCCCCAGGCAGGAGCCGGAAGGCTCCCCTGGTAGTCCTGCCCTTGCCCCGGGCCCTGGGAAGGTGTCACTCACTACAGAGGCCGTGCCAGGGTGAAGTCCGGGTGGTTGGAGGCCGGGCATTGTGGTTGGGTGCAGCTGGCAGCGATTGCCCTCATCCGGGAGGGGGAGGGGGCGGGCCGGGGGAGGGGCAGGGGGCGGTTTCCACGGAAGAAATAACGTGGAGCCTCCGTTTTTGTTTGACAAACAAAACGGGGCGAGCCTCTCCCGCACCCCG
This sequence comes from Tachyglossus aculeatus, assembly GCF_015852505.1. Lineage (NCBI taxonomy): Eukaryota > Metazoa > Chordata > Mammalia > Monotremata > Tachyglossidae > Tachyglossus > Tachyglossus aculeatus. The sequence continues at coordinate 4,922,588 of NC_052071.1, read as the reverse complement.
GGGACCTTTGCCAATCAATCAATCGATCAATCACTCAATCAGTGGTATTTACTAATCGCCCAGCTGCCCGTCCCCTCGGGGTAAACTAAGCCCAATCCTCCCCCAGTCCTCAGACGAGCCCTAATAATAATAATGATGGCATTTGTTAAGCGCTTACTATGTGCCAAGCACTGTCCTAAGCGCTGGGGGGGATACAAGGTGATCGGGTTGTCCCACGGGGGGCTCACAGTCGTCATCCCCATTTTCCAAATGACGGGACTGAGGCTCAGAGAAGTGAAGTGATTTGTCCAAGGTCACACAGCAGACACGTGGTGGGGCTGGGATTCGAACCCATGACCTCTGACCCCAAAGCCCGGGCTCTTTCTACTGAGCCACTCTAATCAATCAATTCATAATAATAATAATGGTGTCTGTCAAGCACTTACTATGTGCAAAGCACTGTTCTAAGCGCTAGGGAGGTTACATGGTGGTCAGGTTGTCCCACGTGGGGCTCACAGTCTTCATCCCATTTTCCAGATGAGGTCACGGAGGCCCAGAGAATAATAATAATAATAATAATAATAGCATTTATTAAGCACTTACTATGTGCAAAGCACTGTTCTAAGCCCTGGGGAGGTTACAAGGTGATCAGGTTGTCCCCACAGGGGGCTCACAGTCTTAATCCCCATTTCACAGATGAGGTAACTGAGGCCCCTAGAAGTTAAGTGACTGGCCCAAAGTCACACAGCTGACAATTGGAGGAGCTGGGATTTGAACCCATGACCTCTGACCCCAAAGTCGACGCTCTTTCCCACTAAGCCACGCTGCTTCTCAATCAATTCATCGATCAGTAGTATTTACTGAGCGCTTAACTGTGTGCGGAGCACTGGGTAGGAAAAGCAGCGTGGCTCAGTGGGTAGAGCCCGGGCTTGGGAGTCCGAGGACGTGAGTTCTAATCCCGCCTCCGCCGCTTGTCTGCTGGGTGACCTTGGGCAAGTCACTTCACTTCTCTGGGCCTCAGTTCCCTCATCTGGAAAATGGGGATGAAGACTGTGAGCCCCACGGGGGGACATCCTGATCACCACGTATCTACCCCAGCGCTTAGAACAGGGCTTGGCATATAATATTCATTCATTCAATCGTATTTATTGAGCACTTCCTGGGTGCAGAGCACTGGACTAAGCGCCTGGGAAGTACAATTCAGCAACAGAGACATTCCCTATCCAACAACGGGCTCACAGTCTAGATGAGGGGAGACATAGTAAGCGCTTAATAATAATAATACTACTAAAAATGATATTTGTTAAGCGCTTACTATGTGCCAAGCACTGTTCTAAGCGCTGGGGGGGGGGATACAAGGTGATCAGGCTGTCCCACGGGGGGGCTCACAATCTTCATCCTCATTTTCCAGATGAGGGAACTGAGGCCCAGAGAAGTTAGGTGACTTTCCCACAGTCACACGGCCGACAAGTGGCGGAGCCGGGATAATAATAATAACGATAAGGATGGCATTTATTATGCGCTTAACTATGTGCAAAGCACTGTTCTAAGCGCTGGGGCGGTTACAAGGTGACCAGGTTGTCCCACGTGGGGCTGACAGTCTTCATCCCCATTTTACAGATGAGGCAACTGAGGCCCGGAGAAGTGAAGTGACTTGCCCAAAGTCACACAGCTGACAACTGGCAGAGTCGGGATTTGAACCCATGACCCGTGACTCCAAAGCCCGGGCTCTTTCCCCTGAGCCACGCTGCTTCTCTTGAAGAGAGAATTCTCTAGGGATATTCTGGAGACGAGAATTAGCAGACACAAAGAGGTGACAGCCCCTCCCAGTTCATAGCCAATGCTCACCCCCGTCTCACCCTCTCAGTCGGCCAGCAAGTCAATCCTATTTATTGAGCGCTTACTGTGTGCAGAGCAATGTACTAAGCGCTGGGGAGAGTCCCACAGAACAACAGAACAGACAAACTAGCAGTGTTGCCTAGTGGGTAGAGCCCGGGCCCATCTCTGCTCTGCCTCTCTCTCTGTCTCTGCTCCTGTCTCTGCTGTCTGTGCCCCTGTCTCTGCCCTGTCTCTGCTCCTGTCTGTGCCCCTGTCTCTGTCCTGTCTCTGCCTCATCTCTGCCCCTGTTCTATCTCTGCCATCTCTACTCTGTCTCTGCCCTATCTCTGTCCCTGTCTCTGCCCTTGTCTCTGGTCTGTCTCTGCTCTGTGCCCCTGTCTCTGTCCCATCTTTGCCCTGTCTCTGCTCCTGTCTCTGCCTCATCTCTGCCCCTGTTCTGTCTCTGCTCCACCTCTACTCTGTCTCTGCCCTATCTCTGCTCTGTCTCTGCCCCATCTCTGCCTGGTCTCTGATCTGTCTCTGCCCCATTTCTGCTCTGTCTCTGCTCCTGTCTGTGCCCCTGTCTCTGCCCTGTCTCTGCCTCATCTCTGACCCTGTTCTGTCTCTGCGATCTCTACTTTGTCTCTGCCCTATCTCTCCTCTGTCTCTGCCCCATCTCTGCCTGGTCTCTGATCTGTCTCTTCCCCATCTCTGCTCTGTCTCTACCCTGTCTCTGCTCCTGTCTGTGCCCCTGTCTCTGCTCTGTCTCTGCCTCATCTCTGACCCTGTTCTGTCTCTGTGATCTCTACTTTGTCTCTGCCCTATCTCTGCTCTGTCTCTGCCCCTGTCTCTGCCCCATCTCTGCCCCTGTTCTGTCTCTGCGATCTCTACTTTGTCTCTGCCCTATCTCTGCTCTGTCTCTGCCCCATCTCTGCTCCTGTCTCTGCACCCTCTCTGCCTCATCTCTGCCCCTGTTCTGTCTCTGTGCCATCTCTATTCTGTCTCTGCCTCATCTCTGCTCTGTCTCTGTTCCACCTCTGCCCCATCTCTGCCCCATCTCTGCTCCATCTCTCCCATGTCTCTGCTCCTATCTCTGCCCTGTCTCTGCCACATCTCTGCCCTGTCTGTGCCCGTCTCTGCCCTGTCTCTGCCTCATCTCTGCCCCTGTAATGTCTCTGTGCCATCTCTACTCTGTCTCTGCCCCAGTCTCTGCCCTGTCTCTAACCCCTCTGCCCCATCTCTGCCCTGTCTCTGCCCCGTCTCTGCCCCTGTCCCTGCCACTCGGCTGCTGTGTGGCCTTGAACAAGTCATTTCACTTCTCTTGTCTCTGCTCTGTCTCTGCTCCTGTCTCTGCTCGGTCTGTGCCCCTTCTCTGGGCCTCAGTTCCCTTATCTGGAAAATGGGGATTCAGAGAGTGAGCCCCACGCGGGAAAAGGACTGTGACTTCCTTGGATCCACCCCAGTGCTTAGTACAGTGCCTGGCACAGAGTAAGCACTTAACAAATACTACAATTATCATTATTATTATTATTGTTTGGGGGAGGCGGGAGGGAAGTGGGGGCGAGACAGACAGAAATGACTGGCATTTAATGGGAACAGGAGGAAAATCAGGGAGAGAATAGAAAGTTAGTACAGTGCCTGGCACAGAGTAAGCACTTAACAAGTACCACAATTATTATTATTACTATTATATGGGGGGGGAGGCGGGAGGGAGGCGGGGTGGAGACAGACAGAAATGACTGGCACTTAATGGGAACAGGAGGAAAATCAGGGAGAGAACAGAAAGTTAGTACAGTGCCTGGCATAGAGGAAGTGCTTAGCAATTACCACAGTTATTATTATTATTATTATTATTATTATTATTATTACCTGTAATAATAATAATAATAAACTTGGGAGGGGAGACGGGCAAGGCAGACAGAAATGACTGGCATTTAATGGGAAAAGGAGGAAAATCAGGGACAGAATAGAAAGTTAGTACAGTGCCTGGCACAGAGTAAGAGCTTAGCAATTACCACAGTTGTTACTATTATTACCAATAACAATAATAATAAACTTGGGAGGGGAGACGGGGCAAGACAGCCAGAAACGACTGGCATTTAACGGGAACAGGAGGAAAATCAGGGAGAGGACAGGAAGTTAGTACAGTACCTGGCACATAGGAAGCATTTAACAATGACCACAGTTATTATTATTAATAATAACAGTAATCATTCTTACTAATAATTATTACTACTACTAATAATAATAAAGGAACTTGGGAGGGGGAGGCAGGGGCAAGACAGACAGAAATGATAGGCATTTAATGAGAACAGGAGGAAAATCAGGGAGAGGACAGGAAGGTAGTACAGTGCCTGGCACATAGGAAGCATTTAACAATGACCACAGTTATTGTTATTATTAATAATAATCATCATTATTACTAATGATTATTACTACTACTACTAAGAATAATAATAAAGAAACTTGGGAGGGGGAGGCAGGGGCAAGACAGACAGCAATGATCGGCATTTAATGGGAACAGGAGGAAAATCAGGGAGAGAACAGGAAGTTACTACAGTGCCTGGCACATAGTTAAGCGCTTAGCAATTACCACAGTTATTATTATTATTACCCTTAATAATAATAATAATAATAAACTTGGGAGGGGAGACAGGGGCAAGACAGACAGAAGCGACCGGCATTTAATGGGAACAGGAGGAAAAAAAGGGAGAGAACAGGAAGTTACTACAGTGCCCGGCACATAGTGAGCGCTTAACAATTACCACTATTTTATTATTATTATTAATAAATGGGGGAGGGGGAGGTGGGGATGAGATGGAAATAATGTGCATTTAATGGAAACGGGAGGAAGACCAGGGAGAGAAGAGGAAGTCGGTTCAAATACCTCCGGGTAAACTCCCCAAACAAGTAACTGAATATACAAATGCAAATACGCGTGTGTCCCCAACTGCATATACAAGTACAAATAGGCGTGTGCCCATGAGCTGAATGCCCAGGGCTGAGGGGTTGATGCCCGGGGGGAGACTGGCAATCTCTGCCCCCTCCCTGGATAGCGGAGCGCTCAGAACAGCGCTCAGCGCTTAGAACAGTGCTTAATAATAATAATAATGGCATTTATTAAGTGCTTATTATGTGCCAAGCACTTTTCTAAGCGCTGGGGAGGTTACAAGGTGATCAGGTTGTGCCCAGGGTGCTCACAGTCTTCACCCCCATTTTACAGAGGCCCAGAGAAGTAAACAGACTCGCCCAAAGTCACACAGCTGGGATTTGAACCCATGACCTCTGACTCCAAAGCCCGGGCTCTTTCCACTGGGCCACGCTGCTTCTCTATGCTTGGCACGTAGTAAGCGCTTAACAAATGCCATCGTTATTATTAAGCATTTACCCTGTGCCAGCAGAGAGGGGCTGACCTTTACCCCTTAAAGGAGAAGCAGCGCGGCGTAATGGGTAGCGCCTCGGCCCGGGAGCCAGAGGCCCTGGGTTCTCACCCGCTTGACTGCTGGTTCACCTGGGACGCGTCACTTCACTGCCCCGTGCCTCGGTTTCCCCATCTGTAAAATGGGGAAGCCTCGCGGCCTAGCGGGTAATAATAATGATAATTTTGGTATTTGTTAAACACTTACTACGTGCCAAGCACTGTTCTAAGCACTGGGGGGGGGGGGGATACAAGGTGATCAGGTTGTCCCACATGGGGCTCACAGTCTTCATCCCCATTTTCCAGACGAGGGAACCGAGGCCCAGAGAAGTTAAGTGACTTGCCCAAAGTCACACAGCTGACAAGTGGAAGAACCGGGATTTGAACCCATTACCTCTGACTCCAAAGCCCGGGCTCTTTCCTCTGTGCCACGCCTGGGAGTCAGGAGGTCCTGGGTTCTAATTCCGGCTCCGCCACTCGTCTGCTGGGTGATCTTGGGCAGTTCATTTCACTTCTCTGGGCCTCGGTGACCTCATCTGGAAAATGGGGATGGAGACCGCGAGTCCCCCCTTGGGGGGCAGGGACTGTGTCCGACCTGATTAACTTGGATCTAGTCCAGCGCTTAATACAGTGACTGGCACATAGTAAACACTTGACAAATATTATTACAGCCAGGGGAGGAGAGAAGCCCTGCCGCTCCCATTTCCCTTTGCATGTTATAATAATAATAATAACGGCATTTATTAAGCGCTTACTATGTGCAAAGCACTGTTCTAAGCGCTGGGGAGGTTACAAGGTGATCAGCTTGTCCCAGGTGGGGCTCACAGTCTTCATCCTCATTTTACAGATCAGGGAACTGAGGCCCAGAGAAGTAACGTGACTAGCCCAAAGTCACACAGCTGACAAGCAGCGGAGCCAGGATTTGAACCCATGACCTCTGACTCCAAAGCCCGGGCTCTTTCCACTAAGCCACGCTGCTTCCCCAAGAGACGCGCTTACTACATGCCAGGTGCTGGGGGAGAACCAACCTAATCAGGTTGGACACCGTCCCTGTCCCACACGGGGCTCACGGTCCTCATCCCCATTTTCCAGATGAGGGAACTGAGGCCCAGAGAAGCGAGGCGACTCGCCCGGCAGACAAGCGGCGGGGCCGGGATTAGAACCCAGGTCTTCCTGACGTCCGGGCCCGAGCTCTATCCACTAGGCCACCCTGCTTCCACTCTAGGCCGCGCTGGTTCTGTCCTGGTGCCCTCGCCCCCGCCACTCGACCTATCTGGGGTGCCAATGGCGGCGAAGAGGGCAGATGCCCGGCCCGGCCTCTCACCTCTGCCACGCTGGCTTCCGAACCGGCGCCGCTCACCCCCGGGCCGAGAGAGATGCCCGCCCCGTCGGAGACACCGACCCCCGCAGAGAGAGGGTACCCTCTCTGGGCCGAGCGAGACCACCGCCCCGTCGGAGACGCTGCCCCGTGCAGGGAGGGTGAGCGGATCGGGATTGTACACGCGGCCTTGCCCGTCCAGCTCCTCCCTCCCATCGAGTTTCCGCCTCCGCCCCCTGGACCCCCCCCCCAAAAAATCAATGGTCAAGTGGCCTCGGCCCCCGGTTGGGCCCAGGAGTCCCCCGGTCCTCCCCCGCGAGGGTCAGCGGCGTCCACGTGCCGGAGCTCAGCTGATCCAGGCCAGGGCCGGACCCTGCCCTGGCGGCAAACAACCTCCCGGGAGGACAGGGCCAACGGGCGCTGGGGTCAGAGGTCACCGGAGGCCGTCCTCGTCAGCCTCTCCGGGGTCCGGCGGCCTTGGGGGTGCCCCCCGCCCGGGCCTTACGACCCCCGGAAAGCCAAGGAGCTCACGCTCGCGGCCTCCGAGCGCCAAGCGTGAAGGTAAACAGAGTCAGAGAACTAGGATTAACTCGTGCCCCGTCGGCGGAAAGAGGCCGGGGACCTGGGTTCTGCCGACAATCATCAAGATAATGACGATGACGGTATTTGTCAAGCGCTCACTATGTTCTAGACTGTGAGTTGGGTAGGGACCGTCTCTATGAGTTGCCAACTTGTACTTCCCAAGCGTTTAGTACAGTGCTCTGCACACAGTAAGCGCTCAATAAATACGATTGAACGAATGAATGAATGGGTAGCAGAAGGTCCCCCGGCCTTCTTCCCCGTTTCGATCCCCGGCCTCCGACGCTTACCTGCTGGGCGATCTCGGGAGGGTCGACTTCGCTTCTCTGGGCCTCGGTGGCCCGGGCTATTTATTGGACCCAATCTCCGTCCCCCGTGGGGCGTCCAGGCTTCATCCCCATTTTCCGGATGAGGGCACTGCGGCCCAGGGGAGGGAAGTGACCGGCCCAGGGTCACGCAGGGGACAGGTGCCAGGAGAAGAACTGCGGTCCTCTGAGTCCCAGGCCCGGGCTCTACCCATTAGGCTGCACAGCTCCTCCTTAAAGGGTCGCAGTTGAGACCACCCAGGGGGAGAGAAGCCATCGAGGGCAAAGTGTGGTTCAGCCCCCCAGGAAGCAGGACGCCTGGTCACCTTGGGCAGCCCCCGCCCCGCTTTACGGCTCGCCACTCTGCCCACCTTGACCGCTGGGCCTTGTCCACTCCGGCCAATGGCCCACCTGCTGAGGGCATCTTGGCAGTGCCCGCCACGTGCCCCTTGGATCCGGGCACGTGCCCCCACATTCATTAGGGCCTAAGAGATGCAGAGGCAGAAAGACAGAGATGGGAACTGAGGGAGAGACAGAGGGATGGAGGGAGAGACATGGAGAAGAAGAGACTGAGGGAGAGACATGGAGAGAGAGAGAGAGGTGGGATGGTGGGAGAGAAACAGAGAGACAGAGACAGATGGGAGGATTGAGGAAGAGACATGGAGACAGAGAGAGACAGAGGGGGGATTGAGGGAGAGACATAGAAAGGGAGGGATTGAGGGAGAAACATGGAGAGACAGAAAAAGAGAGAGGGAGGGATTGAGGGGGAGACACGGAGAGAAAGAGGGGGGATTGAGGGAGAGACTTGGAGAGACAGAAGGGGGATTGGGGAGACATGGAGAGACAAAGAGATACAGCAGGGGGGATTGAGGGAGAGACAGAAGGGGGGATTCGGGGGAGACATGGAGAGACAAAGAGAGACAGCACGGGGGAACTGAGGGAGAGACATGGAGAGACGAGGGAGACAGAAAGAGGGTGGGATGGCGGGACGGGAGAGACAGACGGAAGGGGGATCGAGGAGGAGACTTGGAGAGATAGAGAGAGAAAGAAAGAGGTAGGGAGGGACTGAGGGAGAGACACGGAGAGACAGAAGGGGGGAATTGAGGGAGAGACAGAGAGAGACATAGGAAGAGAGGGAGGGACTCAGGAAGAGACACGGAGAGACAGAGACAGATAAACGGAGAGACTGAGGGAGAGAAATGGCGAAAGAAGAGAGACTGAGGGAGAGACACGGAGAGACAGAGAGAGAGAAGGGGGGATTGAGGGAGAGACAGAGAGACACAGAGGGAGAGCGGGAGGGATTGAGGAAGAGACATGGAGAGACAGAGACAGAGAGAGATAAACGGAGAGACTGAGGGAGAGAAATGGAGAAACAAGAGAGACTGAGGGAGAGACACGGAGAGACAGAGACAGACAGAAGGGGGGATTGAGGGGGAGACAGAGAGAGACTGAGGGGTAAACGGAGAGACTGAGGGAGAGACACGTAGAGACAAGAGAGAGTTTGAGGGAGAGACATGGAGAGACAGAGAGACACAGAGGGAGGGAGGGGCTGAGGAAGACAAATGGCGAAAGAAGAGAGACTGAGGGAGAGACACGGAGAGACAGAGACAGAAGGGGGGATTTAGGGAGAGACAGAGAGACTGAGGGAGAGACACAGAGAAACAAGAGAGACTGAGGGAGAGACACAGAGAGACATGGAGAGACAGAGAGGGAGGGATTGGGGAAGAGACACGGAGAGACATGGAGAGACAGAGAGACACAGAAAGAGAGAGAGACTGAGAGAGAGAAATGGAGAAACAAGAGAGACTGAGGGAGAGACATGGAGAGACAGAGACAGAAGAGAGGATTGAGGGAGAGACAGAGAGAGGGAGAGACACGGAGAAACAAGAGAGACTGAGGGAGAGAGGGAGGGGTTGAGGAAGAGACACGGAGACACAGAAACAGAGACTGAGGGAGAGAAATGGAGAGACAGAGAGACACAGAGGGAGGAGTTGAGGAAGAGACACGGAGAGAGAGAGAGAGTCTGAGGGAGAGAAATGGAGAAACAAGAGAGACTGAGGGAGAGACACAGAGAGAGAGAGAGAAACGGAGAGACACGAAGAGACAGAGACAGCAGGGAAGATTGAGGGAGAGACAGAGAGAGGGAGAGACATGGAGACACAGAGAGACACAGAGGGAGAGAGGGAGGGGTTGAGGAAGAGACACGGAGAGACGGAGATAGAGAGAGAGATAAACGGAGACACTGAGGGAGAGAAATGGAGAAACAAGAGAGACTGAGGGAGAGACACGGAGAGACAGAGACAGTCAGAAGGGGGGATTGAGGGAGAGACAGAGAGAGACTGAGAGAGACAAGAGAGAGTCTGAGGGAGAGACATGGAGAGACAGAGAGACACAGAGGGAGAGAGGGAGGGGTTGAGGAAGAGAAGTGGAGAAACAAGAGAGACTGAGGGAGAGACACGGAGAGACAGAGACAGTCAGAAGAAGGGATTGAGGGAGAGACAGAGAGAGACTGAGAGAGAGACACGGAGACAGAGAGACTGAGGGAGAGACACGGAGAGACATGGAGAAACAGAGAAACACAGAGGGAGCGGTTGAGGAAGCGACACGGAGAGACAGAGGGAGAGACACGGAGAGACAGAGAGGGAGGGATTGGGGAAGAGACACAGACAGAGAAACGGAGAGACTCGGGGAGGAAAATGGAGAAACAAGAGAGACTGAGGGAGAGAAACGGAGAGACAGAGACAGACAGAAGGGGGGATTGAGGGAGAGTCAAGAGAGAGTCTGAGGGAGAGACACGGAGAGACAGAGACAGAGACAGAAGGGGGATTGAGGGAGAGACAGAGACTGAGGGAGAGACACGGAGAGACATGGAGAGACAGAGAGGGAGGGATTGGGGAAGAGACACGGAGAGACAGAGACAGAGAAACGGAGAGATTCTGGGAAGAAAATGGAGAAACAAGAGAGACTGAGGGAGAGACACGGAGAGACAGAGACAGTCAGAAGGGGGGATTGAGGGAGAGACAGAGAGAGACTGAGGGAGAGACATGGAGAGAGTCTGAGGGAGAGACACGGAGAGACAGAGACAGAAGGGGGATTGAGGGAGAGACAGAGACTGAGGGAGAGACACGGAGAGACATGGAGAGACAGAGAGGGAGGGATTGGGGAAGAGACACGGAGAGACAGAGACAGAGAAACGGAGAGATTCTGGGAAGAAAATGGAGAAACAAGAGAGACTGAGGGAGAGACACGGAGAGACAGAGACAGTCAGAAGGGGGGATTGGGGGCGAGACACGGAGAGACAAGAGAAAGTCTGAGGGAGAGACATGGAGAGACAGAGAGAGACAAGAGAAAGTCTGAGGGGGAGACATGGAGAGACAGAGAGACACAGAGGGAGGGAGGGATTGAGGAAGAGACACGGAGACATGGAGAGACAGAGACAGATAAACGGAGAGACTGAGGGAGAGAAATGGAGAAACAAGAGAGATTGAGGGAGAGACACAGAGAGATAGAAGGGGGATTGAGGGAGAGACACGAGAAAGTCTGAGGGAGAGACAGAGATAAACGGAGAGACTGAGGGAGAGAAATGGAGAAACAAGAGAGACTGAGGGAGAGACACGGAGAGGTAGTCAGAAGGGGGGATTGAGGGAGAGACACGGAGAGACAAGAGAAAGTCTGAGGGAGAGACATGGAGAGACAGAGAGACACAGAGGGAGGGCGGGGCTGAGGAAGAGAAATGGAGAAACAAGAGAGACTGAGAGAGAGACACGGAGAGACACAGAAGGAGAGAGGGAGGGGTTGAGGAAGAGACACGGAGAGACTGAGGGAGAGAAATGGAGAGACAGAGACAGACTGAGGGAGAGACACGGAGAGATAGAAGGGGGCTTGAGGGAGAGACACGGAGACAAGAGAAAGTCTGAGGGAGAGACATGAGAGACAGAGAGACACAGAGGGAGGGAGGGGTTGAGGAAGAGAAATGGAGAAACAAGAGAGACTGAGAGAGAGACACGGAGAGAGAGACAGTCAGAAGGGGGGATTGAGAGGGAGACAGAGAGAGACTGAGGGAGAGACACGGAGAGACAGAAGGGGGATTGAGGGAGAGACACGGAGAGAGACTGAGGGAGAGATATGGAGAAACAAGAGAGACTGAGGGAGAGACACGGAGAGACGAGAGAGTCTGAGGGAGAGACATGGAGAGATAGAGAGACACAGGGACAGGGAGGGATTGAGGAAGAGACACAGAGAGACAGAGACAGGTAAACGGAGAGTCTGAGGGAGAGAAATGGAGAAAGAAGAGAGACTGAGGGAGAGGGACGGAGCGACGAGAGAGTGTGAGGGAGAGACATGGAGAGATAGAGAGACACAGGGAGAGGGAGGGTTTGAGGAAGAGACACGGAGAGACAGAGACAGATAAACGGAGAGACTGAGGGAGGAAAATGGAGAAAGAAGAGAGACTGAGGGAGAGAAATGGAGAAACGAGAGACTGAGGGAGAGACACAGAGAGACACAGAGGGAGGGAGGGAGGGGTTGAGGAAGAGACACGGAGAGAGAGAAACAGAGAGACTGAGGGAGAGAAATGGAGAAGCAGGAGAGACAGAGGGAGAGACACGGAGAGACACAGAGAGACAGAAGGGGAATTGAGGGAGCGACAAGAGAGACTGAGGGAGAGACACGAGAGAGTCTGAGGGAGAGACATGGAGAGACAGAGAGACACAGAGGGTGGGAGGGGCTGAGGAAGACAAATGGAGAAACAAGAGAGACTGAGGGAGAGACACGGAGAGACAGAGACAGTCAGAAGCGGGGATTGAGGGAGAAACAGAGAGACACTGAGAGAGAGACACGGAGAGACAGAAGGGGGGATTGAAGGAGAGACAGAGAGACTGAGGGAGAGACATGGAGAGACAGAGAGACACAGAGGGAGGGAGGGCTTGAGGAAGAGACACGGAGAAACTGAGGGAGAGTCTGAGGGAGAGACAGAGAGACACAGAGGGAGAGAGGGAGGGATTGAGGAAGAGACACGCGGAGACAGAGACAGAGAAACGGAGAGACTGAGGGAGGAAAATGGAGAAACAAGAGAGACTGAGGGGGAGACACGGAGAGACAGAGACAGACAGAAGGGGGGATTGAGGAAGAGACACGGAGAGACAGAGAAACAGAGACTGAGGGAGAGAAATGGAGAAACAAGAGAGACTGAGGGAGAGACACGGAGAGACAAGACAGAGTCTGAGGGAAAGACATGGAGAGACAGAGAGGGAGGGGTTGAGGAAGAGACACGGAGAGACACAGAAAGAGACTGAGGAAGAGAAATGGAGAAACAAGAGAGACTGAGGGAGAGACACGGAGAGACAGAGACAGGAAGAAGGTGGGATTGAGGGAGAGACAGAAACAGAGACTGAGGGAGAGACAGAGACAGTCAGAAGGGGGGATTGAGGGAGAGACACGGAGAGACAAGAGTCTGAGGGAAAGACATGGAAAGACAGAGACACAGAGGGAGAGAGGGAGGGGTTGAGGAAGAGACACGGAGAGACGGAGGCAGAGAGAGATAAACGGAGAGTCTGAGGGAGAGAAATGGAGAAACAGGAGAGACAGAGGGAGAGACAGCGACAGACAGAAGGGGGGATTGAAGGAGCGACAAGAGAGACTGAGGGAGAGACACGGAGAGACAAGAGAGAGTCTGAGGGAGACACATGGAGAGACAAAGAGACCCAAGGAGAGAGGGAGGGGCTGAGGAAGACAAATGGAGAAACGAGAGACTGAGGGAGAGACATGGAGAGACAGAGACAGTCAGAAGGGGGGATTGAGGGAGAGACAGAGACTGAGGGAGAGACAAGACAGTCCGAGGGAGAGACACGGAGAGACAGAGACAAAAGGGGGGGGGTTGAAGGAGAGACAGAGAGACTGAGGGAGAGACAGAGACAGTCAGAAGGGGGGATTGAGGAAGAGACTGAGACTGAGGGAGAGACACGGAGAGACAAGAGAGAGTCTGAGGGAGAGACATGGAGAGACAGACAGACTCCGAGGGAGGGAGGGGTTGAGGAAGAGACACGGAGACAGGGACAGATAAACGGACAGACTGAGGGAGGAAAATGGAGAAATAAGAGAGACTGAGGGAGAGACACGGAGAGACAGAGGCAGAAGGGGGGATTGAGGGAGAGACATGGAGAGACAGAGACACAGAGGGAGAGAGGGAGGGGTTGAGGAAGAGACACGGAGATACTGAGAAACAGAGACTGAGGGAGAGAAATGGAGAAACAAGAGCGACTGAGGGAGAGACACGGAGAGACAAGAGAGAGTCTGAGGGAAAGACATGGAGAGACACAGAGGGAGAGAGGGAGGGGTTGAGGGAGAGACACGGAGAGACAGAGAAACAGAGTCTGAGGAAGAAAAATGGAGAATCAAGAGAGACTGAGGGAGAGACAGAGACAGTCAGAAGGGGGGATTGAGGGAGAGACAGAGAGAGACTGAGGGAGAGACAGAGACAGTCAGAAGGGGGATTGAGGGAGAGACAGGGAGAGACAAGAGAGAGTCTGAGGGAGAGACATGGAGAGACAGAGAGACACAGAGGGAGAGAGGGAGGGGTTGAGGAAGAGACACGGAGAGACAGAGACAGAGAGATAAACGGAGAGACTGGGGGAGAGAAATGGAGAAACAGGGGAGACAGAGGGAGAGACATGGAGAGACAGCGACAGACAGAAGGGGGGATTGAGGGAGCGATGAGAGACTGAGGGAGAGACAAGAGAGACAAAGAGACACAAGAAGAGAGGGAGGGGCTGAGGAAGGCAAATGGAGAAACGAGAGACTGAGGGAGAGACACGGAGAGAGTCCGAGGGAGAGACACGGAGAGACAGAGAGAGACAGAAGGGGGGATTGAAGGAGAGACAGAGAGACTGAGGGAGAGACATGGAGAGACAAGAGAGAGTCTGAGGGAGAGACATGGAAAGACAGACTCAAAGGGAGGGAGGGAGGGGTTGAGGAAGAGACACGGAGACAGAGACAGATCAACGGAGAGACTGAGGGAGGAAAATGGAGAAACAAGAGAGACTGAGGGAGAGACACGGAGAGACGAGAGAGTCTGAGGGAGAGACATGGAGAGGGATTGAGGAAGAGACACGGAGAAAGAGGGAGACTGAGGGAGAGAAATGGAGAAACAAGAGAGAGACTGAGGGAGAGACACGGAGAGACAGAGACAGACAGAAGGCGGAATGAGGGAGAGACAGAGAAAGACTGAGGGAGAGACATGGAGAGACAGAGACACAGAGGGAGAGAGGGAGGGGTTGAGGAAGAGACACGGAGATACTGAGAAACAGAGACTGAGGGAGAGAAATGGAGAGACAGAGGGAGGGGTTGAGGAAGAGACACGGAGAGACACAGGGACAGAAATGGAGAAACAAGAGAAACTGAGGGAGAGACATGGAGAGATGAGAGAGCCTGAGGGAGAGACATGGAGAGACAGAAAGACACACAGGGAGAGAGGGAGGAATTGAGGAAGAGACACGGAGAGACAGAGACAGCTAAACGGAGAGACTGAGGGAGGAAAATGGAGAAACAAAAGACTGAGGGAGAGACACGGAGAGACACAGAGAGAGAAGGGGGATTGAGGGAGACAGAGAGACTGAAGGAGAGACATGGAGAGACAGAGACACAGAGGGAGAGAGGGAGGCGTTGAGGAAGAGACACGGAAAGACAGAGACAGAAACAGAGAGACTGAGGGAGAGAAATGGAGAAACAAGAGAGACTGAGGGAGAGACACGGAGAGACAGAGACAGTCAGAAGGGGGAATTGAGGGAGAGACAGAGACAGCTAAACGGAGAGACTGAGGGAAAGAAATGGAGAAACAAGAGAGACTGAGGGAGAGATACGGAGAGACAGAGACAGTCAGAAGGGGGGATTGAAGGAGAGACAGAGACTGAGGGAGAGGCACAGAGGGAGTCTGAGGGAGAGACACGGAGACACAGAGAGGGAGGGGCTGAGGAAGAGACATGGAGAGACAGGAACAGAGACTGAGGGAGAGAAATGGAGAAACGGGAGAGAGACTGGGGGAAAGACACAGAGAGACAGAGACAGACAAGGGGGGATTGAGGGAGTGACAGACAGAGGGAAAGACAAGAGAGTCTGAGGGAGAGACATGGAGAGACAGAGAGAAACGGAGAGACTGAGAGAGACACAGAGAGACAGGGAAGGCATGAGGAAGAGGCAGAAGGGGAACTTGAGGGAGAGACACGAGGCACAGAAGGGGATTGAGGGAGAGACATGGAGATAGAGAGACAGAGAGGGAGGGATTGAGGGCGAGACACGGAGAGACAGAGAGAGATGGAAGGGGAATTGAGGGAGAGACACGGAGAGACAGAAGGGGGATTGAGGGAGAGACACGAGACAGAGACAGAAGGGGGACTGAGGGAGAGACACGGAAAGATAAGGGGGATTGAGAGGGAACAAGCAGAGACAGAGAGATAGAGAGGTATTGGGGAGAAAAAGGGAGAGACAGAGAGAAGGGGGATTGAGGGAGAGACACGGAGAAACAGAAGGGGGATTGAGGGAGAGACATGAGAGACAGAAGGGGGGGATTGAGGGAGAGACATGAGAGACAGAAGGGGGGATTGAGGGAGAGACATGAGAGACAGAGAGAGACAGTGGGGGACAGAGGGGAGAGCCAGAGATCTTGAGAGACAGAGAGGGAAATACAGACAGTTGGGGGAGAGAGGGAGAAACAGAGACAGAGAAGGTGGGGAGAGGGAGAGATGAAGGCAGGCAGAGACAAGAGAGATAGAGACAGAAGCAGAAAGAGAGAGTGGGGCAGAGAGAACAGAGAGGGAGAGACAGAAAGAAAGAGTGAGAGACAGAGAGGAGAGGCAGAGACACAGAGAGACAGAGATACAAAGAGACAGCGACAGAACCAGAGATGGAGTTCCAGCCAATGAAATGCAGCCAAAGGTAGGACCCCCACCTCGACCCCTGACCCCTAACCCCTGACCCCCCCCCCCCATCCCGGCCTCCCCCCAGAGCAGGGTTCGCTGGGCAGTGTCTGGGACGGAATTTTTATTTTCTATCAAGACCCTGGGTTTCAAATGTTTACAAAGGACGAACGCCAGGTTTCCGTTAGTGGCTGTGAACTAAATTCCTTCTCTCTCCTCTCCGTGTGTGCGGGCGCGGGAGTGTGAGTGTGAGAGTGTGAGCGCTTGCGTGGTTTTTTTTTCTTTTGGTTTTGTAAAAAAAAGTTCTTCTGGAAAGAGAAATGGCAGACACAAAAAGACACTGTGGAAAGGAAGAGGAGGGGGGGGGTCGTCGGGGGTCCAGGGCTCGGGGCCTGGCGGGTGACCTGTAGGCCCGACACCGCTTCTGGCCGGGCGTGACCCCCCACCCCGTCCCCGGAGCCCCCCGGGAGTTAGTACAGGCCCGTCTCCTCCATTTCCACGTGGGTCTGCCCACAACCCCCTTTCTCTCCCCGCGCCCCCGTCCCCCCCATCCGTCGTCCCTCCATCCCCCGTCCGGTCC
This sequence comes from Tachyglossus aculeatus, assembly GCF_015852505.1. Classification (NCBI taxonomy): domain Eukaryota; kingdom Metazoa; phylum Chordata; class Mammalia; order Monotremata; family Tachyglossidae; genus Tachyglossus; species Tachyglossus aculeatus. Next base: position 4,905,682 of record NC_052071.1, on the reverse strand, counting down.
CTCGGCGGCCTCTCCCCGCTTCCAGGCCCCGAGTTCGGGCGGGGGGCGGGCGGCCCGGCCGCGGGCCCCCCCGGCGGCTCCAACCGGCCCCCGCCGGGTGCCGCCGGGGAGACCGAGTCAGGAGGAGGGGTGGCCCCCGGGCCGGCGGTTATACGCGGGTGGTGGAGTGTGAGTGCGGGAGCCCCGTCCCGGCGAAGCCCGCGGCGAAGGTGTAGGGGTGAAGGGTCTGCAGCCCCACCAGGGAGTTGGGGATCATGGTGATGGTGTTGGGGGTGACCAGCGGGGGGTCGTCCGGCGAGCGGCACAACGTCAGGGCGTAGTCGGGGAGCGCGGCCAGGCGCAGGGCGTCGCGGGGGGCGGCGTCGGCCCCGGCCGCCTCGCCCTCGGGGGTCCCCGGGCCCAGCCTCAGGGCTGCCATCTCCTCCTCGGGCCCCCGCCGGGGGCTGGGGGGCCGGGGCGGGTCCCGCCGCCGCTTGTCCTTGCGGTAGTAGAGGGCGGCGAAGGCCAGCACGTTGAGGAAGAGCAGGGAGGCGCCCACGGCGATGGTGACGCTCAGCTCGGTGGAGTAGTCCCGGGGGTCCCCCCCGGGCGGGGGGCCGGCCGCGTGGCGGGGCCCCCCGTCCCGGGCGCCCTCGTGGCTGTAGGCCGGGGCCCCGCCGGCCGGCCGCTGGGTGGGCCGGGCCGCGGGGCCGGGGCGGCGGGTGGCGTCCGGGCCGGGCACCTTGGTGGTGGTGGTGGACGTGTAGTGGAACATGTCGTGGAGGTTGTAGAGGTGGGGGACCAGGTGCTTCCAGAAGGCCACCTTGGTGGCCCGGTAGTGGTCCCGGACCCGCGGCTTGAGGCCGATGTGGAGGTACAGCTGGTCGCGGGGGTTGTACTTGGCCCAGGCCACCTCCTCGAACCGGTTGGCCTTCGTGTGGATGAATTTGGTGTCCTGGGGCACCGGCTTGTTGGGGTCCCTGGAATAAGAAGAAGAAAGATTTTGGTATTTGCGAAGCGCTTACTACGTGCCGAGCACTGTCCTAATAATGATGATGACGATGAGAGACAGAGAGAGACTGAGGGAGAGACACGGAGAGAGTCTGAGGGAGAGACGTGGAGAGACAGAGAGACACAGAGGGCGGGAGGGGCTGAGGAAGACAAATGGAGAAACAAGAGAGACTGAGGGAGAGACAGAGACAGTCAGAAGGGGGGATTGAGGGAGAAACAGAGACTGAGGGAGAGACACGGAGAGACAGACTGAGGGAGAGACACGGAGAGACAGAAGGGGGATTGAGGGAGAGACAGAGAGACACAGAGGGAGGGAGGGCTTGAGGAAGAGACATGGAGAGAGAAACGGAGAGACTGAGGGAGAGACACGGAGAGACAGAGAGACACAGAGGGAGGGAGGGGTTGAGGAAGAGTCACGGAGAGACAGAGAAACGGAGAGACTGAGGGAGGAAAGTGGAGAAACAAGAGAGACTGAGGATTTATTAAGCGCTTACTGTGTGCAAAGCACATAGAACAAGCGCTGGGGAGGTTACAGGGCCCTGGAATAATAATTTCGGTATTTGTTAAGCGCTTACTATGTGCAAAGCACATAGAACAAGCGCTGGGGAGGTTACAAGGCCCTGGAATAATAATTTTGGTATTTGTTAAGCGCTTACTATGTGCCAAGCACTGTTCTAATAATAATAATAATGATGATGATGGCATTTATAAGCGCTTACTATGTACAAAGCACATAGAACAAGCGCTGGGGAAGTTACAAGGCCCTGGAATAATAATTTTGGTATCTTATTTGTTAAGTGCTTACTATGTGCCAAGCACTGTTCTAATAATAATAATAATGATGATGGCATTTATTAAGCGCTTACTATGTGCAAAGCACATAGAACAGTTGCTGGGGAGGTTACAAGGCCCTGGAATAATAATTTAGGTATTTGTTAAGTGCTTACTATGTGCCAAGCACTGTTCTAATAATAATAATAATAATAATGATGACATTTATTAAGCGCTTACTATGTGCAAAGCACATAGAACAATCGCTGGGGAGGTTACAAGGCCCTGGAATAATAATATTGGTATTTGTTAAGCGCTTACTATGTGCCAAGCACTGTTCTAATAATAATAATAATGATGATGATGGCATTTATAAGCGCTTACTATGTGCAAAGCACATAGAACAAGCGCTGGGGAGGTTACAAGGCCCTGGAATAATAATTTTGGTATTTGTTAAGCACTTACTATGTGCCAAGCACTGTTCAAATAATAATAATAATGATGATGGCATTTATTAAGTGCTTACTATGTGCAAAGCACATAGAACAAGCGCTGGGGAGGTTACAAGGCCCTGGAATAATAATTTAGGTATTTGTTAAGTGCTTACTATGTGCCAAGCACTGTTCTAATAATAATAATAATGATGGTGATGGCATTTATTAAGCGCTTACTATGTGCAAAGCACATAGAACAAGCGCTGGGGAGGTTACAAGGCCCTGGAATAATAATTTAGGTATTTGTTAAGTGCTTACTATGTGCCAAGCACTGTTCTAATAATAATAATAATGATGATGATGGCATTTATAAGCGCTTACTATGTGCAAAGCACATAGAACAAGCGCTGGGGAGGTTACAAGGCCCTGGAATAATAATTTTGGTATTTGTTAAGCGCTTACTATGTGCCAAGCACTGTTCTAATAATAATAATAATGATGATGATGGCATTTATAAGCGCTTACTATGTGCAAAGCACATAGAACAAGCGCTGGGGAGGTTGCAAGGCCCTGGAATAATAATTTTGGTATTTGTTAAGTGCTTACTATGTGCCAAGCACAGTTCTAATAATAATAATAATGATGATGATGGCATTTATAAGCGCTTACTATGTGTAAAGCACATAAAACAAGCACTGGGGAGGTTACAAGGCCCTGGAATAATAATTTTGGTATTTGTTAAGCACTTACTATGTGCCAAGCACTGTTCAAATAATAATAATAATGATGATGGCATTATTAAGTGCTTACTATGTGCAAAGCACATAGAACAAGCGCTGGGGAGGTTACAAGGCCCTGGAATAATAATTTTGGTATTTGTTAAGTGCTTACTATATGCCAAGCACTGTTCTAATAATAATAATAATAATGATGATGATGGCATTTATTCAGCGCTTCCTACGTGCAAAGCACTGTTCTAAGCGCTGGGGAGGTTACAAGGCGATCACGTTATCCCACGGGGGGCTCACAGTCTTCATCCCCACTTTACAGATGAGGTAACTGAGGCCCAGAGAAGTGAAGTGACTCGCCCAAAGTCACGCAGCTGACAATTGACGGAGCCGGGGTTTGAACCCATGACCTCTGACTCCAAAGCCCGGGCTCTTTCCACTGAGCCACGCTGCTTCTCCAGCGCTGGGGAGGATACAAGGTGATCAGGTTGTCCCATGTGGGGCTCACAATCTTCACCCCCATTTTACAGATGGGGGAACCGAGGCACAGAGAAGTGACTGGCCCAAAGTCACCCAGCTGACAATCGGCGGAGCCGGGATTCGAACCCATGACCTCTGACTCCCAAGCCCGGGCTCTTTCCACTGAGCCACGCTGCTTCTCCGGCTTGAGCCCCGGGTGACCTGGGGCGAGTCGCTTCCCTTCTCCGGGCCTCGGTTTCCTCGTCTGGAAACGGGGGACGGGGGACTGCGTCCGACCCGATTAACTCCGGCGCCTGGCACGTAGTGAGCGCCTAACGGACACCGTCATTCTTATTACCGGAGCCCGGGAGTCAGAAGGTTCGACTCCCGGCTCTGCCACCCGTCCGCCGGGTGACCTTGGGCCGGTCACTTCATTCATCCAATCGTATTGATCGAGCGCTTACCCCGTGCGGAGCACTGTACTAAGCGCCTGGGAAGTACGGGTTGGCAACGGATAGAGACGGTCCCGACCCAACGACGGGCTCACTTCACTTCCCCGGGCCTCGGTTCCCTCGTCTGGAAGACGGGCACGGAGCCGCCGGCGCGGGGCAGGGACGGCGCCCGCCCCATTCATTCATTCATTCGTATTTATTGAGCGCTTACCCTGGGCAGAGCACTGTACTGAGCGCTTGGGAGGTACCGTCGCGCGCCCCGCCGTGGGGATCCGCCAGGGGACGGGCACAGGGGGCACCCGCGGGGATGGGGGCGCCCGGGACGGGAGAGGGGGACCCCGCCCCCCCCGCCCTCACCCGGTCTTGGCGAAGTTGGTCCAGTAGGTCATGACGACGGCGCTGAGCATGACGTCGTTCTTGGAGAAGTTGCAGGGGAAGAGGTCGGTGGGGCCCAGCATGGGCATCCCGAAGACGTAGGGCACCTCGTCGCCGTGGGCCGCGTCCGACCAGGCCGGCTTCATGAGGCTCTGGCAGTGGTGGTAGAAGGCGTAGAAATAGGTGGGCGAGCCGTAGCGGGCGTGGAGGTCGGCGGTCACCACGGCCGGCTCGACCCACTGGTGGTCGGTGAAGAGGGCCACCAGCGTCTTCCGGCGCGTCTCCGGGTTGTCCCGGTCGGCCCAGTCCGTGTACATGAACTTGATGGTCTCCCGCAGGGTGTCCTTGCCCTCGGGGTAGCCGTAGAGGTTGTCCACGAAGTTGGACACGGAGTAGTCGAAGGCGGCCCCCGAGACGCCGTCCTCGGGGTCCACCGCCCCCTCGACGAACTTGAGGCCCTCGCCCTGGTTGATGCCCAGCATGATGTCGTAGTTGAGGAACTCGCCCTGCTCCATGAGGATCTCCGGGTCGTCCGGGATGACGTCGCCGTCGATGACCGGCCCGAAGGCCACGTGGTAGCGGGCCGGCTGGATGTCCTGCTCCACCAGCTCCTTGGCGCTCTTCTGCCGCAGGCAGTCCACCAGGTCCGCCGTGTCCAGCACGTTGCAGCCCACCTTGTCCGCCAGAAGGCTGGTGTACTTGGCCGGCTGGTAGTTGACCGCCCAGCTGGACAGGGCCGAGCCGCTCTGGATGATGGCCCTCTGGAACAGCCCTGCGCGGGGGCGGAGGGGGGACGGACGGACCGGATGGCGGGAGGGCGGCCGCCCGCCGGGGCCTCCCGTCCCTCCCCGCCCCGCCGACGGGGGGAATGATAATGATGATTCTGGCATCCGTTAATAATGATAATGATGCTATTTGTTAAGCGCTTACTCTGTGCCAGGCCCTGTCCCGATCATCATCATCAATTGTATTTATTGAGCGCTTACTGTGCGCAGAGCACTGCGCTAAGCGCTTGGGAAGTACAAGTTGGCAACATAGAGAGACGGTCCCTACCCAACAGCGGGCTCACAGTCTAAAAGAATAATAATAGTAATGGCCCGGGTTCAGCGCTTACTATGTGCCGGGCCCCGTTCTAATGATGATGACGGTGGTGGTACTTGCTAAGCGCTTACCCTGTGCCAGGCCCTGTCCTGATAAGAATAATGGCCCGGGTTAAGCGCTTACTATGTGCCGGGCCCCGTTCTAATGATGATGACGACGGTGAAACTTGCTAAGCGCTTACTCTGTGCCAGGCCCTGTCCTGATAATAATAATAATAATAATAATATTAGCATTTATTAAGCGCTTACTATGTGTAAAGAACTGTTCTAAGCACTGGGGAGATTACAAGGTGATCAGGTTAATGGCCCGGGTTAAGCGCTTACTATGTGCCGGGCCCCATTCTAATGATGATGACGACGGTGATACTTGCTAAGCGCTTACTCTGTACCAGGCCCTGTCCTGATAATAATAATGGCCTGGGTTAAGCGCTTACTATGTGCCGGGCCCCCTTCTAATGATAATGATGATGACGACGGTGATACTTGCTAAGCGCTTACTCTGTGCCAGGCCCTGTCCTGATAATAATAATGGCCCGGGTTAAGCGCTTACTATGTGCCGGGCCCCCTTCTAATGATAATGATGATGATGACGGTGATACTTGCTAAGCTCTTACTCTGTGCCAGGCCCCGTCCTGATAATAATAATGGCCCGGGTTAAGCGGTTACTATGTGCCGGGCCCCGTTCTAATGATAATGACGACGGTGATACTTCCTAAGGGCTTACTCTGTGCCAGGCCCTGTCCTGATAATAGTAATGGCCCGGGTTAAGCACTTACTATGTGCCGGGCCCCGTTCTAATGATGATGATGATGGTGATACTTGCTAAGCGCTTACTCTGTGCCAGGCCCTGTCCTGATAATAATAATAATAATAATAATAATAGCATTTATTAAGCGCTTACTATGTGTAAAGAACTGTTCTAAGCACTGGGGAGATTACAAGGTGATCAGGTTAATGGCCCGGGTTAAGCGCTTACTATGTGCCGGGCCCCATTCTAATGATGATGACGACGGTGATACTTGCTAAGCACTTACTCTGTACCAGGCCCTGTCCTGATAATAATAATGGCCTGGGTTAAGCGCTTACTATGTGCCGGGCCCCCTTCTAATGATAATGATGATGACGACGGTGATACTTGCTAAGTGCTTACTCTGTGCCAGGCCTTGTCCTGATAATAATAATAATATTGGCATTTATTAAGCGCTTACTATGTGCAAAGAACTGTTCTAAGCACTGGGGAGATTACAAGGTGATCAGGTTAATGGCCCGGGTTAAGAGCTTACTATGTGCCAGGCCCCATTCTAATGATAATGACGACGGTGATACTTGCTAAGTGCTTACTCTGTGCCAGGCCCTGTCCTGATAAGAACAATGGCCCGGGTTAAGCGCTTACTATGTGCCGGGCCCCCTTCTAATGATAATGACGACGGTGATACTTGCTAAGCGCTTACTCTGTGCCAGGCCCTGTCCTGATAAGAATAATTGCCCGGGTTAAGCGCTTACTATGTGCCAGGCCCCCTTCTAATGATAGTGATGACGGTGATACTTGCTAAGCGCTTACTCTGTGCCAGGCCCTGTCCTGATAATAATAATGGCCCGGGCTAAGCGCTTACTATGTGCTGGGCCCCGTTCTAATGATAATGACGACGGTGATACTTGCTAAGCGCTTACTCTGTGCCAGGCCCTGTCCTGATAATAATAATAATAATAATAATAATAATAATAATAATAATGGCATTTATTAAGTGCTTACTATGTGCAAAGAACTGTTCTAAGCGCTGGGGTACAAGGTGATCAGGTTAATGGCCCGGGTTAAGTGCTTACTATGTGCCGGGCCCCATTCTAATGATAATGATCATTAGCTGAGAAACAGCTTGGCTCAGTGGAAAGAGCATAGACTCTGGAGTCAGAGGTCATGGGTTCAAATCCAGGCTCTGCCAATTGTCAGCTGTGTGACTTTGGGCAAGTCACTTCACTTCTCTGTGCCTCAGTTACCTCATCTGTAAAATGGGGATTAAGACTGTGAGCCCCCTCTGGGACAACCTTATCACCTTGTAACCTCCCCAGAGCTTAGAACAGTGCTTTGCACATAGTAAGCGCTTAATAAATGCCATCATTATCATTATTTTTTAGACTGTGAGCCCACTGTTGGGTAGGACTGTCTCTATATGTTGCCAACTTGTACTTCCCAAGCACTTAGTACAGTGCTCTGCACACAGTAAGTGCTCAATAAATACGATTGATGATGATGATGATACTTGCTAAGCGCTTAGTCTGTGCCAGGCCCTGTCCTCATAATAATAATGGCCCGGGTTAAGCGCTTACTATGTGCCGGGCCCCGTTCTAATGATAATGACGATGACAACGGTGATACTTGCTAAGCGCTTACTCTGTGCCAGGCGCTGTGCTAAGCGCTGGGGGAGATACAAGGTTATCAGGTTGTCCCACGTGGGGCTCACAGCCTTATTCCCCATTTTACAGATGAGGTAGCTGAGGCCCAGAGAAGTGAAGTGACTTGCCCAGAGTCACACAGCTGACAATTGGCAGAGCCGGGATTCGAACCCTTGACCTCTGACTCCAAAGCCCGGGCTCTTTCCACTAAGCCGCACTGCTTCTCTTAATTAATTTGTTAAGCGCTTACTATGTGCCAAGCACTGTTCTAAGCGCCGGGGAGGACACCCGGGGATCAGGTTGCCCCACGTGGGGCTCACAGTCTTCATCCCCATTTGACAGATGAGATCACTGAGGCACAGAGAAGTGAGGTGACTTGCCCAAAGTCACACAGCTGACTTGTGAGGGAGCCGGGATCTGAACCCATGACCTCTGACTCCCAAGCCCGGGCTCTTTCCACTGAGCCACTGATGACGATGGTGGTACTGGCTAAGCGCCTACTCTGGGCCAGGCACTGTCCTGATAATAATAATGGCCCGGGTTAATAATAATAATAATAATAACGATGGCATTTATTAAGCGCTTACTATGTGCAAAGCACTGTTCTAAGCGCTGGGGGGATATAAGATGATGAGGTTGTCCCACGTGGGGCTCACAGTCTTCATCCCCACTTTACAGATGAGGCACAGAGAAGTGAAGTGACTTGCCCAAAGTCACACAGCTGACAAGTGGCGGAGCCGGGATTTGAACCCATGACCTCTGACTCCAAAGCCCGGGCTCTTTTCCACTGAGCCACGCTGCTTCTCTAAGCACTTACTATGTGCCGGGTCCTGTTCTGATGATAATGATGATGATGATGGTGGTGATACTTGCTAAGCGCTTACTCTGTGCCAGGCACTGCCCTAAAAATAACTGTAAATGGTCTTTGATAAGTGCTTACTATGTGCCGGGCCCTGTTCTAATGATAATGAGAACCATGATGATGGTGGTACTTGCTAAGTGCTTACTCTGTACCAGGTACTGCAATAATAATAATAATAATAATAATAATAATAATAATAATAATAATAATAATAATAATAATAATAACTCTGGTTAAGAGCTTCCTATGTGCCAGGCCTTGTCC